>NW_024581131.1:4868018-4942606 GCF_017639235.1 Corvus kubaryi
GATCCCGGGAAGGGATGGAACAAAGGCTTCACAAACCCCTGGGCAGCCGATCCCGGACTCTCAGGAACAGCA
Source organism: Corvus kubaryi (assembly GCF_017639235.1). Lineage (NCBI taxonomy): Eukaryota > Metazoa > Chordata > Aves > Passeriformes > Corvidae > Corvus > Corvus kubaryi. The sequence continues at coordinate 4,868,091 of NW_024581131.1, forward strand.
GGCTGGAACGGCAGGCTAGAGCGGCAGGCTAGAACGGCAGGCTGGAGCGGCAGGGACTAACGCAAATCCCGGGTGGCAGACGAGATGTATCCAGATGGGAGAACCCCACGGACGCCCAGGCAGGCAGGGCGAGCAGGGCTACAGCGTAGCGAAAGCTCGAAGCAGCAGTGGGGCAGGGCAGCCACAGCCCGGTCTCCAGCAGGGCAGGGAAAGCGGCTTTTGGGGTCCCGGCGTTGCTTCCAGCAGAAAGAAAGAACGGCCAAAAAGAAAGAAGCAGCAGCTCCTTTCTCTGCAGCTTCTCTCTCCAGACGCTCAGAGCGAACTGACCCCACACCCAGGTGTAGACAAAGGAGTAGCCAGGCCCACCCCACTCCCCTTTTTGTCTTTCTTAAGTACAGCTATTTGTCCCCTAGCAACATGCATATGGGAGAAAATTCCTTTAACAGGAAAAAAACTAAGACTAAACTAAAACCCCAACACTTTGATAGCCCCTTCAGTACAGGTTTGGCAAGAAGCTGCTCAGAAGTTTTGGGAACTCCAGTGCTTTGAGACTTGTGTCATCGAGTGCCTCTCTAGCATTAAAAATCTAGTGGTCATCTGAGCATGCAAACTACTTTGTTGTCCCAGTAATTCAGCTGAACACTTAGGGCTCTGTCCTTCCTCACTTACTTCCTCAAGTAACAGCCAGCACCCAGGAACCCCACAGTCCTTCTGTAGGACATGAAGCATTACTTATATCCACAGCTGTGGAGCTTGTGCAGCTGTGGCAGAAGAGACCTAATTCATGATCTACAGCTGTTAAATGGAAACCTAGTTGTGGATAAGCATGAATAAATTAAATAGAATGGAGCATGTTTAGAAATCATCCTATCTATTGTCAGTTACTTGTTCTTTAAGTATTATTGTTCTTAAAACAGAAAGACAAAACTCTTTGTCTTGAGGTACCCTTGCATAAGCCTTTTAGAAACAAAAAGCCACTTTGAGATTGTCCTTGTGTGAAGACTGAAGAGCACTGGGTGCCTCCAAGATAAACCAAGTCCTGACCTGGCCCACTACTTACTCTTTGCATTCCCTGCCGTAATCCTCAGCTCTAAAAGTTCCACATACTAACTCCATTAGGAAGAACTTTGCCAGATCACTGACAAAAGGGGATGAAAGGCATCTAGAAGCAATATTGCCACATGCTCACAAAGTCTCAGAGCAGCTGCACTGCGAGAAAGAAAACTCAATAAATAGAGAAGCAGAAGGAAAGAGAAGACTACTGCATATATCAATACTTGAGGACTTTTACTCAGAGAAGAGTTAGAGACTGTGCTTTTAAATAAACAACTCAGCAAAACTTAAATGTCAAAGCAGGATGAGGTAAAATGAAACTAGTGGTGTGCTGGCTATAACGTGACTTTGAGTCAAATAAGAATGTAAGTTAAGGAAGGATCTTTTAATTAAAGCACTATTCTGGTTCTCAGGATATCCCAGTTCTGTTCCTCCTATCCTGGTAGACAACTTTGGAAAAGGCAGTAACTCCCTCCTTGCCTTAGGAGTTATTTATATATGGGAAACTAATAATATTTGCCTTCTTGCCAAACCTCAGCTTTACAATTAGAACATGAGTTTTTGGGAAATACTGTACGGGTGATTCCCACTGGGTTCTTGGGCACTAATGTATATCCAAAGCACAATGTGTAAAACCACTTTTGTTTCAACTCCAAATAGATTCAGAACATTATTTCACACCAGCATCTTCTAACTCTGCACAACTTTGAGCAAGATGGTTCAGAAGATCATCTAGACACAGTCATTTTAAAAGCTTTAGTAAAAGGTAAGAGAAACACAATGCATTTAATGTTTGTCTTATTTGACTTCTATGCCATAAAAATAATTCCTCTTTTTCCAGTGCAAGTTCAGTTGACTGTTGGATCGGATTTCATTTCTGATTAACTGCTCTTTTGTTTGTTTATTGACAATTTAACTGTGGCAGTTACCGTAGCTCTTGTAAACTTCCTTTAAACTAGTGTTTGCTTTTTAATCTCATGCTATTGTACAGTACTATTTTAGTCACTCCTTTATTACACTACTTGCTTCTCTTAGTAACAGAGGCTACAGAAGAACTGAAATATATTGGAGCACTATATTATTCCAATTACAAACCATTAAAAAAACCCCCAAGAAACAAAACCAAAACCCACAAGTAGACCAAAATTGCCTTTGTTTCAGAAACAATCTATTTCTCCTATATGAAATCTCCACTGTATCTTCTGAAAGAAGACATTACTTGTGCTGCCACCTATTTCAGTTTCTGTTAACTTAATGGTTTGTGTTAGCTTAAACTTAGCAAGGGAGAAAAAAAAAGACATCCTGTTCCTGATGCGCTAATGGACACAAGGCAAAAACAACAGCCAGCCCTGTCCCCTGCTTTCTGCAGGCCAATGTCCCTCTTAACATCCAACAGCCATTTAAACTTAATGCTTTTAATAGAGGCTTCATCTAGAAAAAACTAACATTTTTGAACATTAATGTTTCTTAATTTAGGGAAACGTTGCTGTGAAGGGTTCCTGGTTAAGCAACCCACAGATCTGTGATGGCTGAAGGAGAACTTGCATTGCTAATCAAAGAACCAATACAATATTAAATTAAACATAACCCTAAAGTACTGACTTTATTTGCATTTTCTATTTTTTTTCCAGCCTGTAAAAGTCAGAGTCAGGAGGCTCAGGAATATCTGGATGAACTGAAGCTGGCAGTGGCCTGGAATAGAGTCGACATTGCTAAAAGCGAAATATTCAATGGTGATGTGGAGTGGAAGGTACCAGGTTTTTTTGCCTTAGAGGACACTTGGTGTATAATGCAATGTGTACAGGACACTGGAGCATCCCAAAAGGTGGCTTCAGTTTTTAACACTACCTGCACACTCTACTGAGAGATTGGGCAGCAGTAGTTTGCTTTCTGAGGCTGTTTGTCTTTTTGGTCCCCTATAAGATAATGCCTAAAGACAGAGGAATAACTCAGTGGTCATCATCTCTTTCTTGAGCTCTTTGAGACCAACAATCTTTCTTCCCTTCTGTATAGACCTTTAGAGCAAACAGACCAAAGCTTACAAAGCACAAGAAGCAGGCAGATGTTACTGTTAGAAGGTGGCATGAAGAATGGTGGGTACCAGTGCGGTGGGTACCTCACATCAAGTCCTACAGCATGCAGTTTGTGTTGGTGTTTTAACATTAATGATGGCATGGACATTTTGTCAGAGGGAAATGAAGAGCCTTCCACCTCTTTCTCACTGTACTCACTGTTGACTGGTGGAAGACAAAACGTGCATGTCCTCGTGTTAAATCCTACCTCTCTCATCACCCATCCATGATTACCTCCAAAAATTTCTTTTTTTGTTTTGTTTTGGCTTTTTTCCCCTTCGTCAATCTAGTCCTGTGACCTGGAGGAAGTGATGATGGATGCTCTGGTCAATGACAAACCAGAATTTGTAAAATTATTTATTGACAATGGGGCAAACATAAATGAATTCCTGACCTACAGTCGTCTGCAGAGACTCTACTGTTCCATTTCTCAGAAATGTCTCCTCTATGAACTTCTCCTGAAGAAACATGAAGAAAGCAAACTGACCTTGGCAGGGCTCACTGGTCAGCAGCAAAACGAGCAGAAGGAGGTGTGCCCCCTCTTCACTCTCAGTGAGGTCTCTAGAGTTCTCAAGGACTTTCTTCATGATGCATGCAAAGGTTTCTATCAAGAGCTCAGGCATGGAGGCAAGAAGAAATCTGTGAGTCACAACTTTGCATTGCAGTTCTGCTCCCCTCCAACTCAGAATCTGAACAATTTTAAGTAGGTCTAGCCTTTGGGGTAGGGCAGGGAACAGATTCAGTGAAAGATGTATGAAAGAAATACAAAGTAATAAGATTTACATTTACTAAGGAGTAATTAGACATAAAAATAGTGGTCTGCATTTCTCACACAGAACTTCAAGCAGAAAGTACTTGAAAGGCAGGATTTTCTAGGAGAAAGAAAAGCAGGCAATGGATGTTTTCAATCCCAGGTCTGAAAATGGTGATCTTCGTACATGAAACTATTCTCAGATTTACACTCTGTGTGAGTAGACTGGATATTCAGTAATATGCAGTATCTGATATTTGCCCTTAGATCATTATAGTCTTGAGTGACAGAACACATAGTAAGAAATAGGAACAATTGTGTGAAGTGGCCGTGGAAAGCACACTGGCCAACATATGACAAGGACAATATGTGATGGGGGGAATGGAATGTCTATAATCCACAGTGGTACAATGGCTACATCATCATTTTTGCATTTTGACAGTGTATTTAACATTAAAACTCCTAAGTACCAAAGTTCTTGCAAAAGCATTGAAAATAATTTTGGGCACAAGGTTTCAAAACAAAGATGTATAAAGAAATTTCATTAAGGTTTAGTTTAAGACAAACGAAACAATTAAGCCTTTTGGTATTTACCAAGTTCTAATTTCACCTTAAAACTGTTAAAACTGTAAGCTAATTTAAAAAATGTTATTCAAGACATTAAATAACTTTTGCTTTGATAAAGCCTAGCTAAATTAATTAGTAGTATGAAAAGTTAAGTTTGAATCTACTCAGGATTTCTTCATTCACAAAGACAGACAACTTGAGACTGTACCTCTGAAATCACTAAGCAGACTCCAGACTTACAAATTTGCCAGAAATAAAAAGTTGCCCCCAAAATCTCACTTCACTTTACTGGCATTTGGCAGCAAGTCAGCTAAAGACTGGTGCTGTAGATAAGGCCCAATTCAGATATCAGATCCTTCTGCCTACCAGCTTTTTCCATTTTAAAGCTTCTTCCCATGGCTTCTTCCCAACAGAGGCTGAATCCCATTATCATTGGCAACAGAAAGAGCATCACAGTACTGGTATACCACTGTCACTGCTGCCAAACTGTGTGTCGTTTTTCAAGTTAGGAACTAGTGGTTACAAAGACAGATGAGAATTTTAGGATATCTTTGTCTCCTGCAAGGCTTTCAGGGCAATTTAGTTGATTCAATAGCTCACCACAATCTGAAGAAGCACCCCCCACATCCCCCAAAAGTGCCATTAAAATAAATTTGAACAGAATCCCATAATTTCAATTATAAAAGATATATTCTCATAGAAACCTGTTTAATTAAAAATAAATCCGCTCTGGCTGCTTCTAACCAACACAATAGATACAAAGGCACTTTTTAAATATACTTAAAACTCAGAATTTGGCCTAAGTGGCTACACTTCCTCTGGACAATTTTTTTATCAAGTGTTAAAGGAATAAGCAGTGTTCTACTTAAACTGCTCCCTGCACGAGGGAAAGGTTTCTCAAAGGAAAGACTAAAAAGGGGTATTGATGTACTCTATTCTTGTCGTGTACAGGGCCTTGGCAAGATTTATTTCTGATGAAATAAAATGCCCTTTGTTCCCTTTTCTCTGAAGCCATGTCCTTTGTGGCAGTCAAGCAGAGTCTGATATAATTGAAGGCAAGCTCAGATTAGTTAATCACAGGTTTGTCTTGTCTGATATTACACACCAGTGGTGAAACCCAAGCCTTAATAAAGTCAATGAAAACTTCAGCATTGGCTTCAACGGAGTCACTGTTTCATCCAGAATGTTCTCACACATATTGGGTTATATCGGGGACACAAGGATCCTTTAACTCAGTACAGAATGAGCCAATTACCTTTTAGTCCTACAGAAAAGTCAAAGAAATATGAAGTAGCTGGCGAGGCCGAGAGTAGCTTAGATCACGTCATTTTCATGAAACGAGACTGCAAATCAGGTTTTAAACTCTACAAACCATATTTCAGGATAAAACGAACACCAAGCGATTACCTGGGCCCTTGGACATGAACCAGAAAAGCGAAAATCCTTGGAGGGATTTGTTTGTATGGGCAGTACTTCAAAACCGGCACGAGATGGCAAACTATTTCTGGGCTATGGTAAGCTCCGAGCTGCAGCTGCTTCAGGTGAAGTATTGGCATATTTCAAGTTTACGAGATGTTTTTTTGCTCAGCCTTGCAGCTCAGATGACAGATAGGTTTGTTTCCAAAACACGAGAGGTGGCATTTATAGGGCCTTTCATCTCTGCGTGGCTCCTGCCCGCGGGGGCCGGGGGGAGAGCAGGAGCAGGTGTAAATCAGCCCGGGCTGAAGCTCCGCTCGCTGCCCTCCCCTCGCTGCTCCCGATGACTCACAGCTCCCAGGCGCAGCGTTTGTGCCTCCTACAATCGCCAATTGTTTGGCTCCGAGCGTGACGGGAGGCAAGACGGAGCAATGCAGCATCTTTAGCTTACGTGCTCGACGCGTAGCGAGCAGCATTGCGCTGTCCGGGGCTGAGCTTCGAGCTGGCATAATCGGCTCCTGTTTCACAACCCAGCCCTGTCCCCTGCATCTGGGAGCCCCCCTGCCCCCACAGAGACAGCCAGCTCTCAGGCTGCATCCCTGACCGCCCCGAGGAGTGCATCTGGCCCGGGGGGAGCCCCGGGGAGGGACGAGGCGCAGCACGGCTCCGCGGGCTGTGAGTGTGGGGTGTGTGCGTGCGGACACATCAGCACCTTGCAGGGCCCGTGTTTGTGCAGCCCCGTGACCGCAAGGCACGTCCCTGCTCTGGGCCCTTGTTGTGCCTCTGCCAGCTGTGCTCCCTCCTTTCTCCTACATCTCCGTGCAGGGGCGCAGCACAGCCATGCCGGAGGTGTCTCGACACGGTGAGACTGTGTTGCTCTATTTCCACAGCACATTATTCTCCTTCCAGTCTTTGGCCCCAGATCAGGCGCCTCTAAGAGACTGGACCCAGAAGTCTCCAGCCTTACAAGGCACAAGAACTACCGATAAAGAATCATAGAATAGTTTGGGTTGGAAGTGACCTTAAAGATCATCCAGCTCTAATCCCCCTGCGATGGGCCGGTACACCCCCCACTAGACAGGTTTGCTCGGTGCCCCACCCAGCCTGGCCTCGAACACTCCCAGGGATGGGGCATCCACAATATGTGGGTTTAATTCTCAAATATCATCAAAGCTATCATTTAGATCAGCATTTTGGAGTTTCAACGCTGTATTCGAGGGAGGATTTTTCTTAAAAGGGAAGACGCGCATGAACTTTTTGTTGTTGCTGTTAGATGTGTTGCATAGTGGAGTGTTCCCCCATTCAGAAATGCCCTCCAGTGGAGGGTGACAGCAGCACCCCTTTCAATTCTACAGGGTCAGGAGGGTGTAGCTTCAGCTCTGGCAGCCTGCAAGATCCTTAAAGAGATGTCCCGCCTGGAGACAAAAGCAGCCTGTATCGTGAAAGAGGCCAAGTATGAGCAGCTCGCTGTTGGTAAGTAATGGCACTTTTTGAATGGCATTGAAACTTTAAGAAGGAACTGCCATTGGAAGGCAAGCAAGTGAAAAAAATACTGTTTCAGTTGTAAAAGGTCAGCTGTCATGAATAATTTAACAGCCTTGCAGCACAGGCAGTCCCAAACATTCAGATACAGCAGAAAGATTTAAAACCCACTCGTTTTGGAAAAATCAGTGTTCCAAGACTGGCCCCCTGGGTTGCATGGAAGCTTTCCTGCTGCTTGTTGGTATTTTAATTGTCTGATCTTAGTACAAGGTATGTTAGAGTGATGTGGAAGATGGAATAACCAAAACACTTCCAGGCTCACAGCAGCCTGCTTTCCCTGCAATATCAAGCTTGCTCTGTAAGGGCCACTAGAGCAACAAGTTTTAAGTTTTGTCATTGCTGCTAAAAATAATTTGAGATTACCTCACCCAGAAGAGGGCCAAGTGCACAGCAAACTGCAGCGAGGCTCAGACTGGTTTCGCAGCAGACAAGCCGCCCCTCCCTACAGCAGTCAGATCCCAGCATCTGCAATGCTGGAATGCCGAACCTCTCCCCTTTGCTTGGTTTAGAAACAGATGTCTGCACACAAGCTTCTCTGCTGATCTGACTTCAGTTCAATCCGTACCTTCACTGATGTGAGGAGAGGGCTTTAAAATGCACCCCACATGGAAACAAATGCAGAGGCTCCTCTCCCTTTGGAGATAGTTCATCAAGCAGCTGAAGGCTACATTATTTACACACTGATCACATTTTGTTGCTACATTATTTACACACTGATCACGTTTTCCCTTCTTCTCACAGGGCCATTATTATTTACAAAAATTAAAAATCAGGTTCTCATATATTCACAGGGCTCAAGTAATTCAGTCAATGGAATTATGGGACCTAATCCAATACACAGAAGTTCTGCTTATTGGCTTTGAGAAATATTAGATCAGATCCTCAGTTTTAATTCCTGGCCTGGATTATGTAAAGCAAACTTTCTTTAAGAATGATAAATACCACATCAACTAGAAAAGATGTCTGTATATCATGTTATTTTAAGTGCACTTGATCCTTTCACCCAGCCTCACAGTGTAACAAGGTGTAGGCTGGCTTTGGAAAGGTACTGAGATAATCAAGTGAATCAGTAGAATGGAACAGACACAAGAAGTCAGATCTTGTCTAATGAGAATTTTTTTTTTTTTTTGGACTGTTTAAATTTATCCTAGTTTCTAAGCTCCAGGACCAGTTTCTCTGGAAACAACTACGCCATAACACTCCACCAAGCCTAATGTTATTTTATGTCCAGTAGCTCTGTCTTAAAATGAAGGATTTGTTGTCTACAAGACAAAGCTGAGCTGCTCATCTTCTTTAGTCTGTTCAGGAGAGGGAGGACAACATGACAACTCATCCTTCAAAGTCTAAGAGGATCACCCAAGAGATACATTTTTTGTCTGTGTTTCCTTCTTATGGCAGAATTGTTTAGTGAATGCTACCACAACAGTGAGGAGAGAGCATTTGCTCTGTTGGTGAGGAAAAATCAGCACTGGAGCAAAACCACATGCCTTCAGCTGGCCACAGAAGCAGATGCAAAGTCTTTCTTTGCACATGATGGTGTCCAGGTAAGTTTTACATGTCCCCAGGGCCTTAAGTTGGACACAGGAGAGGATAGCACAGGAACCGAACAACTGCATGAAATGTATTCCCCTGAGAGCCATTCTTCAGAGAAAGGACTCTTCTCTCCCCCTAGCAACAGACGAAGAGGACATTATACCATGTCCTTGCCAAAACAGCCCAGCTCCCCCTTTCCCCACCCTCTCATCCAGCTGGCACACAGACCAGTGTGCTGAGGAGAAGGTTTAGCCTTAATCCATCGTGTGCATTTTGCTTTTTATTCCTTCCTTGCTCAAAGAGAAGCATCAGAAAAGCACTGTAAATCTGCCTGGGGCTAGATGAAGCTGCTCCAAGATGCGGGACAACTCCTTGTTCAGATTCAAGAGAGAGCTCACTGATAAAAGTTAAATGAAAATACTATTCAGCTTTGCTCTCACAACCTGAGTTCTCTCTGCATACACAAAGCTAAATTAAGAGTGATGCTACTTTTATCTCCCAGTGCCTGACTTGGGCTTCCTTAGTACTGCAGATGTTGTTTAATTCCATTTGGCTTGCTGTTCTTTCCACTGGTCTCTGCATAACTCCTTGCATACGCAACATCTGCAGAAGGACACACAGAGAACCTGTTTGCTCTGAAGGTGTGAGGTTTCCAGAGCTTTCACTGTCTTAGGAGTCACTGAACATAGGTGCACTTCATCTGCAAGTACGTTTTTGTGATATCAAAGCCATCTCTTCTCTTCTTGACTTGCAGGCCTTCCTGACAAAAATCTGGTGGGGAGACATGTCTACAAGCACACAGATCCTCAAGTTAATCTGTGGATTCTGGTGTCCTTTCCTAATCTACACTAATTTAATATCATTCAGGTACAAACATAGCTAATTGGGGCAAGCGATAAGTAAGTGATGGAAAATAGGCCATAAAAAAATATTCCGACTCAAAATTTCTCCCTGAAGTGATTAAAACAATAACATCACCTAATATCACCTAACCAAATCAGTTTTCTATGGGGCTGAGGGATTTGTGTGTCCTGTGCTAGTGCCTGTTGCCACACTTAAAAGATCAATGCCACGGTTTCAGAGAGATCATTCTATTTTGCACAATCCCCAGAAAAGCCTATTGGAATTCTGTCAGCTCCAGATTCTACACAGCAATGTGTAGAATTTCTTCAGCTGTAGCACCATTTGTTTCTAGATTTGGAGATGCCGGGCTCAAACTTCAGTATCCTGTCCAAGGAAAACAGCCATCACGAAGCAGTGTTATCAACCACAAGCCTTAATAACCATAAGTCAAGCTTAAAAACATAGGACTGACATTAAATGATCAGTCAATCAGAATCAGTTAAGATTTTCAAATTCAGTGCCTTACAACCTTGGGTTTTCTTGAAAAAAACCCCATGCACAATAAATCCCAACAAAACGGAACAAAAAACCCCACACCACAAAAACCAACGAAATAAAAAAAATAAACAGAAAAGAAAAAAAAAGAGCAGCCAAGCTGCTCAGACGGTCATAAAAACTGAAGATCTGAAACTTTAGGAAAACCTCATAACATCCATAGAATCGTATACAAATCATCAGAATTGGCAATATGAAATGACATGTTATTATGAAATACATGTTTCTTAACTCTTAAACTACATAAAAAGCAAGAGGAAGACTTGTTTGGCAATGCTGACTTATGATTTTCCTTCTGCCAGTATCACCAAAGATGACTTTCTGGCTGCCAGATTCACAAATTCATTCAATGTGACATTTCAGCAAAGCTTTCATGGAAAGGTTTAAATTATTATATATAAAGTAATCCTTTCCAAATTTCCTTTTTTTTGCCTCCTTTCCCTGGAAATGCAAGAACTGACACGTCCCCTACTGCTTCTGGCGTTTCCCCTCTTAATTGCTACTAAGAGTAACTAGGAATAGAGCATTGGGCTCAGTTTTCTAAGACTGAGTGAGGGATTTATTTCTGCTCAAATCATAAGCAGTTTGAGGAAACTGAGCATCCTGCTCCATTTTTGTGAGGCATGCCAATTACCACTTCTCTGAATTTTGTGGGTGACTTCAGGCTCCTCCTTTAAAATAAACAGAATTTGTAAAGACAAACCCCAACAATTTTGCATTTTTTGGTAGCTCCCCAGCAGATCAGGTCCAAGATAAATACATCCTAGCAGTTCTGTATCAATGCCAATTTAGGAATGAAAAATGGCTAAGCATCATCTTTGAACTAATGCATTTATTTCCTTACAGTGAGGGAACACAATCAGAGAATGAGCCAGAGCCATTTAGAGAGCTGGACAGTTTGGATTCAGAGAGGACTCTGTTTTTATCCAAGGAAAAAGATGGGTAAGTTTAAAACCATCAGTTAATGTCACTTTTATGACAACAGTCAAAGAACAGGACACTTCTTGTGGATTAGTGACCAGTTAATGATCTAAGGAGCAGCTGAAGGGCAAGAAAGTCATTACTCCTCAGGAAGTGCTATGCCCTCTGATTACTGCTGTTGTTGCTCTCTTAAAGGAATATAGAAAATAAACAGGGACATAGCATTGCTTTAGGGAGACACCACTTAACTTTTTCTGAGCAGGTAATTTCTACAGACCAAGGAGTTTACTTGGGAATCAAATAGGAGTTCCTGACATTCCCATCAGCTCACGATGACCGATGAACACTGGATTTTAGGAAGTTATCAGATTACTGAGCTGAGCAGAAAGAAGGTTCTCAGCAAAACCTTACATCACTGCATACTTTCCTACAATGGTGCACTTGCACCCATCAGTACCAGGGAGTTTTATGTTAAGTCAGCTTCTCATGCTCCTAATTTATATTTTAACAGATGAGCCCTGAGGAACCTTATGAGTTAGAGGGAGCACCACACAAATGGATAATGGAGCAGAAAGGTTTTGTCAGTTACTTGTGGTCAATCACAGATCCTGTGATTCAGAACAGAATCCCCCCCTACACCTCTACCACACACTCATCACCAAAACCTGGGAGACCACAAGGACTTAAGTCGGGATAAGTAGACTTTTGATTGGCACAAAGTCCTCTTAGTGGCTAAATTGTGCTAAATAGCCACTTAGCTTTTCCACGATTTAAAGAGAACTTCAGAATATGTGACCAGTGGTAGAGAGGAAGCATCATCTGCAGTATGAAGTCCTGGACCAAGTCAGAGTTATTAGGTTCTATTTTTACCTCTGGCATTTAACTGCTGGTATATTGGAGAAAATCATTAGTTCTTCTCTCTCCCCCCTAACCTATAAAATAGGTGTAAAAGCATCTGCCTCTTGGGAGCTATTTGTAAGCAATATCATAAAGCACTTCCTGAGTGCAGCATGGTTTGGTCATTACATTGTGTGTTCCAATTGCTGTTATCCTAGCAATTTATTTTAACAAAGAGGCTCTCTCCCTCCCAGATCTATTTCAGCATCTTACAGTAAAGCTGCAATTATCTGTTTATGATATTAGCCTGTTACCATGGGAATGTATCTCATGATGTCATAAATTGAGAGGTAGTACAGAATCAGGCATATAGAAAAGATTGGCCGTGAAGAGAAATTTTTCCTTGTAACAAATGTATTTAATAATTAGCAAGATCGTCAGAGGAAATTAAAAACTAGTAAAGAGTCATTGTTTATTTTCTGTGAGGTGAAATTGAAGACATACCCTAGTGTGCACATCCTTTGTCGGAGATCACACTTCTCAGAGTCAGAATCACAACATTAAAGATCCAATAACATCCGTAGCTCACACAGGAAAGCATTTTATGTGGAAACAAATCCTCACACAAAGATCAAATTGCTATCAAACTTGCATTTTATGCACAGGATAATTTCCATTGCCAATAGATACCACTTCATGTTCCAAAACACAGCAAAACAGTTGTAGATGTACAGGTCAAATTTCCCTTCAGTTACCAAAATACTTGTGTCATTCCACGACACTCAAAGACTACGGCAGTACATAATTTATGAGATCAACTCTTTTTGCTAAAAGGCTTCTATATTGCCTTTTTTTTTTTTTTTTTTGCAATTTGCTCTAATTTAATCACAAAGGGCAGGATGCCAGTTCTGCAAAGGAGTAAGGTATTCTTCAGTAGGTCTATCAGATTCCAGCAAGGATAATCAAGAATCACAGGCTTAGTATGATCCAGCACTTAGAGAGTGGGTCAGAAGTTTAAAGTCACAGCAACAACAAGAACTTCCACAGACAAACACTGCAAGAAAATTTTAGAGCCAAAATAATTAAGAGCTGACTCACAAAAATTCATTGGCCATTTTCTTTTCTTTGCTATTATTTAGGTTTATAAAGAGCAATTACCCTTCCCCCTCCCCTTTCCTTGTGCATTTGCACTCCATGCGGGAACCCAATGAAATTACAAATAAAATTAATACAACTTAACTGAAATAACAAAAATGTGCACATAATTTTGATGTGACTTTGTTTTTCAAAACCTTTTTTTTTTTGGTTTTAAATATTTCTGCTATGGTAATGTGATTGCTCTGACTTCTACAGCCTGCCCCCTTGGCCAGCCCCAGCATCTGCCTGTTACTATCTTACAAGAAGCTTTATATAGAATAATATTGAGCCTATTCCCATGAACTAATTTTAGGAGATTGTCACCAAGTATGTATTCTTTTTGGTTTGCAGAGGAAATGACACATTGGAAAAACAGAACCCTTCTGCAAACACAGCATGGGCGACATTCATGTTTACCCGGTGGAGAAAATTCTGGAGTGCCCCTGTAACTGTATTTATGGGGAATGTTATCATGTACTTTGCTTTTCTCTTTCTATTTACTTATGTCCTTTTACTGGACTTTAAACCACCTCCACCTCAAGGTCCATCTGTTAAAGAAATTGTACTCTACTTCTGGGTGTTTACCCTTGTCTTGGAAGAGATCCGACAGGTGAGTAACCTGCATCACCTTAAAAACAACACAGTAAAACCTGCAGCAATATTTTCAATAGATTTACAATCTGTATAACTGGACAAGCTTGGAGATTTCAAGTGTCAGGTGCACAGGTGAACAACACAGAACTTACCTTATCCAAAACATCTCACCTCTCTCTCCCAGAGCAAGCTCTTCCTCCACCATATAAACCTACAACTCTACTTCTGTTTTCCATCCTACTCCAGCCTTAGCCAAGTAAGTGGGCTGCTAGCATTCAGATATTCTTCGCTTTGTAAAGTCCCACTCTGGTTTCACTCCCCAGAACTAGATCCTCCCTCCACAAATAATGTAAGTTGGAAGTTATATTCTACACCTGGAAACATAGCAGACAGCTCTACATCCTTTTAGGAGATTCTTCCCTGCTGGGGACCGTTTAAAAAAACCACAAGCAAATGAATTCAGGTTATTTGTGCCTTTTCCTAAAATACTTTTCAACTCAAAATATTAGCAGATCTCTTTTGGGTTTTCTTTTCTTAAAAAACCCAACCAAACAAAACCACCAACCCCCAAAACCCCTTCTCCATTAGTCTCCCATTACTGGTTTTGGAATGCCCTCAGTTTAAAAACTGAAATAATAACAGTGGTGCAAGTGTGCTGCCAACTGTGGATGCATAAAGCTCTTCCCTTTAGGCACAAAAAAAAGCAGTTACAATCATTTGCTCTGGAAGAACTTGTAGGCATTCATTACTTAAGCAACAGAGACAGTGAAGTTTGTCACAATGTATTTGAAATTATGCAGCAAGGCCATAACCAGAGGATGACATGGAAAACATCTGGATCAAAGAACATTTCATTATAACCTGTAAAACATGAAGACTGCCAGGCTAAAACCCAATTAAGAAAGCCAACTCCCTGCCTACATAATCAAATGTGCCTTTACTGACAATTCCAGTGCACAAATGCCAAATCTGCTCATGCTGTTTAGATAGCAATGCCTAGAAACTGAACTCTGACTGGAAGCTGCATTAACAGCTCCAATGCTGACAAAAATCACAGAATGCTTGTGCTGGAAGGGACTTTAAAAGTCATCTAGTTCCAAGCCCCTGCCATGCCCAGCTTTCCCCAGGCCAGGTTGCTCAAAGCCCCACCCAATCTGGCCTTGAACTCTTCCAGGGATGTGGCATCCACAACTTCACTGGGCAACCTGTTCCAGTGCCTCACAACCCTCACAGTGAGGAATTTCTTCTGTAAAAATTTTAAATCAGGCCTCAAAAATTCCACAAAAATAAAGATTTTTTTTTCCTCTTTTATCTAACTTTTGTGTTTTAAAATGGTAAACTGAGCTTGTTTCCAAGCTTTCTTTTTTTCCTTCTTATACTAGGAATTTGTTTTTTCTCTTTGCAACGAGACAGAAAAAGGAAACAGGTATTATGTTAAAACTCAGAAGGTAATAGTGAAAGTGGAGACAGATCAATACCAATGATTATTTCTCTTTTTCAGAGTTTCTATACAGAGGAAGACACAAATTTAATGAAAAAATTTAAACTGTATGTGGAGGATAACTGGAATAAATGTGATATGGTGACCATCTTTCTCTTCATAATTGGGGTAACCTGCAGGTATATATTTACTCCATGTGAAGTGGTCAGCATCAGTAGAAAGGGCTATGTACATCAACTGACAGCTGAGTTTCACGTGCTTGAGAAGACAGGCTCTAACATTCATTTTTACAAGCTTTGAGACATGTTTCTGCAGTAGGAGCCTCTAAAATTCTGTGGAAATCATGAAAGTTGCTCCAGAGACCAAAAAAAGACATATTGGTACATTCAAACACATGTACTGAAAAGCTCTGCTTTTTTAATTTGTTTTTTGGAAATCCTTTTTACTCAAGGTATCTTTTTTTTTTTTAATTTGTTAATAAATCTCCTTGAAGCCAAGAGAGAGAAAACAGTGTTCCTCCATCTTTTGGCTATTTCTCATCACTGTACAGACATTAGCAGTACTTGTTGAGAGCTGATATTTCATTCCATGTGTTCTGCAGGATGCTGAACTCAACTTTTCAAGCTGGCCGTACAATACTCGCCATTGATTTTATGGTGTTTACACTTAGACTTATCCATATTTTCGCAATTCACAAACAACTTGGACCAAAGATCATAATCGTGGAAAGGATGGTAAGTGTGCAGTCTGTCTCAGATAAATACTTGTGCCTTCTAACAAATGGAGAGTAGGAAATCTTGTCTTTAGAAAGGAAATAACTTTATAATCTGTCTTTATTTTTACATTTTTAAGGCTTGTCATTTTGCATATTCCTGCATTTTGTTATAAGATGCAATGTTTGAAATAGATCCTTCCAAAGAGCTCTGTAGTGCATTAAGTTGGTCCCAATTTAATAATCCTTGTACCTCACCTAATAATTTATCCTCAGATCTGGCACATGAAGAGCAGTCTTTGCCTTTACTGCTATTCCTCCTACTTCCTAAGCTGTGTGCATCCAGGGCAAAGACCTCAGGCAGACAACAGGCCACACACAGAAGAGCTGGGCTTCCAATGAATGATTTGGGGAAACAAATTATGGTTTTTGCAGCAAGTGCAGAAAAAAAAAAAATCAGTGAAAAAAGATAGTTACAAGTTTCCTACACGAGCTACTCTTACTTGTACATTTTAGCTCCAGTTACAATGAAAACGTATCAATACTTTGTGAGCAGATGTTGGAAGATGTTGATAAAATATTTTTATTTATTGCTGCTCTCCTGCAGGAAATGAGACATTGGGATTACAATTACTGTGCTTGGGTATGTGTTGGTATGTCGAAATAGCTTTTTATTTAGGCAAGTTAATCCTCTAGGTCTATTAGCCCATGCTAACTGATTAATAGAGTTCATCAAATTGTTATTACTATTACAGAATCTACAAATATTTGATTTGTGACTCACAGCAGAACTCAGTAAAAGCTCTACAGTCTAAACAAGCGTATCCATTGAATAAACATAACTACCAAGCTATTTGGATTTGTCTACAAATGCAATAACTGGAACTCTAACATGACATTTGGTTGGACTAGCAAAAGGGTAAATGGCAAATAAATATTTGTTCTTGTTCATTATCTAGCTTATGGCATTAGCAAACTTCTATTGTAAGAGCACAAGTCAGATGTACAGCTCCTAACCCTTCCTTTGCTGCATGCCAAGCCAAACCAGGGCCTTGGACGAGTACTACCTGTGTCCACTCTGCTGGCACCTGATGTCCTGCAAGATAACACAAGGACTGGGAAGATGCAAAGAAGAATATAAACAGCAGCCTAGACAAAAGCCTAACACAGGACTTTTCATCTTCCCCCCACCCAAGCCAACACGATGCCTCAGCTTTGGTAGTTCAGTGCTGAACCTCGCATCAAATGAAGGAACAGGGAAGGTCACTTCAGTAAATGGAACCTGCTTGAAAGGTTCGAGGCGGTTCGAGCAGGACCATCTCCCTTACTTAACAGAGAAGCAATCCCAGATGGCCTCTTACTGTCTTTCTCCTTTATAGCCTTGCTACAGAGTTGCTGAAACTGGTCTGGTAACCACTAAAATGCCAGAACAATGCTCATTCCCAGAACAGTGCTCATTCCCAAAGAGACTGCAGCCTGGAAAAAAATACTTCCAGACTTGTCACCGCTCTTCCATCACCGTGATACCCTTACAGCCCTGCAGCATTCCTAAATTTTAGATCATTCAGAAAACAAAACAGGTTGATGAAAGTCAGACATCAGCTCTGTCTTGCCTGGCTTAGAGATGATGTTTCTTATCAGAACTCCAAGTAACATCCTGCAGGTCTGAAATGCTTATGCTTTTGGGTAACTGTACAATCCAATAATCTAATTGAAATGAATCTACAGTCCCTAATGAACTCTGTCAGATTAGATGGGGAGAGGATGAAGTGTTCCTCTTCCACCAGGGAAAAATTATTGCACTTGAAATGCATATTAGATTTTTTTTTTTTTAAGTAAGTGTTTTAGGATTCAATTACTTCTGCTTCTGTAGAGAAACGCAATGTTTAAAAGCAGGAAGCCCCGAAGAGAATCCTTCAGATGCATCACTTAGCTTGAAAACTGAAGACAGAAGCAACCTGATCCTTGCAGTCTTCACTGCCTGCTGTATTAGTGGCTCAGTATTCATCAATGAGCACTGACTGCTACCAGGATTCTCTGCTGCAGCAGAACTCTTGTAATTCACAGTAAAGCAGGCCATGGTACTGAGATATCTCACAGAAAATATGCACTTAAAAGGAGCAATGAGAGTCGCTTAAAAGATAAAATGTGTATCATTTTTAAATGTTTGATGATTGGAAAGCAAGATTTTAATTTAAATTGTGCCTTTATCTAAATGAACTACCAAAGAAGAGTGCTTACTAGAGGGCCAAGGACAATATGGTAACAGCAAGATCAGGCAAGGAATTCTGTGCATGGAGCTATATCCTATTCCACCTCCTTTAACCTAAACAAGCTTGTAAAGAGACAGAATTATTTGAGCCATATTCATACAGAAAGACTACTGTTCCTTGACTATGCAATCACAGTCACTACCCCTCCTTTTCTCCCCTCCCCCTCTCTTTTGTAGATGAAGGATGTTTTTTTCTTTCTATTTTTCTTGAGCGTGTGGCTCATTGCCTACGGTGTGACAACCCAAGCTCTGCTTCATCCCGATGACAGCCGAGTGGAATGGATATTCAGAAGGGTTCTTTATCGTCCCTACCTTCAGATATTTGGCCAGATTCCACTGGATGAAATAGACAGTGAGGAAATTTCTTTCTCCCTAACTTGGCCATTTTTGAATGCACACGTCTGATTAGAGTGTGGAATTCCTTCCAAGTATTTCCCTTTTTTTGTTTTTTTTTAAATCTTTGTCCTACGGGCCAAAGCTTACACGTTACTATCACACAAATAGTGTATTTGCAAAGAGATAATGGGCATTGTGGAGTTACATTAGAGCATAAGGGCTGGCCCTATTTAGATAAGCTCTCAGAAACACTCACACAAGGATTTGGTTTTAAAGGCTGGCATACCTGCTTTCACTTCGACTCATTTCCATTCAGTTTAACCTAGACCTTGTGTAAACTCAAATAATAAATCACAGCTCCTCCATACATTTTGGCAGTAGTTTAATGTGACAGTGTTAAAGCAGTACCACTCTGCCCATAAGCAAACACATTTTTTAGAATAAATACTACTCTAGAGCATTTATTTACTCTGGAGATAAGCAATTACTAGCTTTATTTGATTTGGGCAGCTTTATGTGCAGCATGGCAAACAAATCAACATAAAAATAATCACAGGACACCAAAAAAATTAGACATAAAAGTTCAAAGGCAATGTTTCTGATAGGTAAGCAGGTAAAATACAGAATAGGTCTCCTCCCAAAGAAGTCTGAAGTAACACCACAGCATTTAGCCAGAGAAAACAGTGCTAAATGTCACTGGCAATAATGAAGTGGGATTCAAACTCAGAGTAATATAAAATGGAACCAAAAAACGTGCCATAGACACAAACAAACCAGTAAGCATTCTCTCATGTTCACTCTGCTTAATAATAAAAAAACCCCCACATCTTAGAAAAACCAAAAAAGCCTGAATGACACATGAGAGAGGAGAGTGATTCATGTCCATTTTAAATGCCTGTGGTGTAAGCCTGCACAGCACAATCAATCACCCTTATTTCCATTAAAGTAATTGGAAAGAAACAAATATTTCTGGAATAGGATTCAACTCATTTGCCAAAAAGTCAGATGTAGCACTCCCTAGAAAGGTGTGTTTCTCTCCTTTGAAACTCCAGTGGGTGTCTCCACCTGGGTAAATAACCGGTTAAAAGAAACAGAGAAAAAAAAAGAACCAATTACATGGGCAACTTCCAGAAGGGATTAATTTGTTCTAGTGCCCTCTGAGGCTTATTTCTGTTTAACATCTTTATGAAATACATGGAAAGGGAGAGGGGTAATGAAGAGGACAAAATTTGCTGACAAAACTACATCACTGGGCCACAAAGACAAAAACTGACACCTAAGAGAAGCAGAGGAGCCTCATGAGTGCTGGATCATCAAATGAAATTCGGCATAGATAAGTACAAGGTAGTGCCCTTGATGAAAGCAGTCCCAGCTTGGTGAGCTTTGATATAACCATGTGCTCTAATGAATGTAACCATGGGGTTATCTGTGGCACTGGGGAAAAGGATTATTAGGGGAAAAATGGAGGAAAAAAAGTAAATATCATTATGCTACTCTAAACTTGTGGGTTTAATTCATAGCTGGAGACAGAATACAGAACTAGACCTGTCTGATGCAGTAGAATCAGCTGTTCTTCCTAACCTCCATTGCAAGCTCAGACACACAAAGCACTTTAAATTTAGAACAAGGAACCCCATTCCCAATTTTTACTGAGTTTTCTCCCTAACCCACACACCAGGCATGAGGACACAAGAATGTGGGGGAACTCAGAGGTGGTTTGATTTTGAGAACTCAAAACTAGTCATAAAAGGATACAGCCCTTTCAATACAATCCCTTTTTGGTGAACATTACCACAAAGCCAGCTGTGACAGCCATCCTGACTCTGAATGAGCAGCCAAGTTGTGGAAGTCTGCAGTGTCCTAGGGCTGCAAATATCTTGCACAACAGTGCAATGTGTTTTCAGGTACACAATCGTGCACATGATTATACTTTCACAAAATCAAATAAAGAAACATGGCATTAGGATTTCTCATAACTATTCTTTTCCTTCATCTTCCTTCGCAGCATCACGAACGTATCCCAGGAACTGCACCTTTAACCCACTGCAGATCCTGCAGCAGAACACCCCATCCTGCCCTAACAGCTATGCCAACTGGCTCGTCATACTCCTGCTGGTCATCTTCCTACTCGTCACAAATGTCCTCCTTATGAACCTCCTGATTGCTATGTTCAGGCAAGAGTGATTTCACTAAGTATCACGACAGAGGCTGCAAAGGTTTAAGTGGATGCCCACATTTACTACCTCACTGCTGGCTATTCCTTTTGGAATACACTTAAAATTTTCCTAATGAATATTACTTGGGGACTGATAGGCAGAACTCTGTGATTATATAGCTCTTAAGTTCTCATCATCTTTACTCTAGCCACATTGGAGACAAGGAGAAAAGGAGCCTCTTTTACTGCTAAAAATTCAATTAAACATGCACAGAAGGGTCTGAGGCCCTGGCTGCGCTGCATCACAAATCTGCAGGTGCACAGCAGCCATAAACTTGGCAGACTTTACAGTGGATGATTTGCACATCAGGGAAATGCTTGTTGTCAACACAGCTAATAATGATTCATTTGGTTGAAGAACTGATGTGGCATGTTTGCTGATCTTTCCTGAGCAAAGTAGAATTACCTCTCTTTAAAAAAAACCCAAGAAACCAAACAAAACAAATGTATCTTTTAATATTTGAAGACTGCAACTGCAATTATAGTAATATCTAAGAATTTGCACAAATTTTAGATTAAATTAACACTACTTGGTGACCTCGCTGTTCCTTTTTTAAAGTAAAAACAGGACTAAATTTTGTTATATTCATCTTTAGCTTGTTGTGGTGAAAGGAGTTACATACTTTTATTCCTCCCCCCAAATTACAGTTACACTTTTCAAGTTGTCCAGGGCAATACAGACATCTTCTGGAAAGTGCAGCGCTACAACCTGATTGTGGAATACCATGGCCGGCCTGCCTTAGCACCTCCATTTATCATTATCAACCACATAACTCTGGTTCTCAGAAGACTCTTCAACAAAATGGAGCACAAGAAAAAACACCTGGGTGAGTTGTTAACAAATGTGATCAGCAACTGGAGAGCCTGACTCTCTCCTAGGAGATGGTGCATACATGAAACAGAAGAACAAGTCAGATTTCCTTAAGCCAAGAGTCACAATTAATTTTTAACAAAGAGTGCCAGGAGAGTACAAGTGAAAAATTAAGGTTTATAATGTAAAATATAAACAGTTTCCCACAGCATCTTGATGCATCATAGTTACTACAACAAAGGTGGCAATATAAAACAGGTTAAAGGAATTTGATTCCTGAAGATTTAACAGTTGATAGGCTTAACAAATAGTTACTTCATTTGCTCCGGAATTTTAGCAATTATTAACCCTAAAAACAATCTTCCTTTAGCATATCAACCTTTCACTACTAGTATCAGAGCAAAGGGAGTAAAATACAATTCTTATTTTTTCCACAGAAAGAGATCTTCCAGTGGGCCTCGATCAAAAAATCATAACATGGGAGCTGGTGCAAAAAGAACATTATCTTGTAAACCTTGAGCAAGAAAAGAAAGCAAGCAATGAAGAAAGGCTGAAGGCTACATCTAATAAGTATGTTATTATGTTATTCTGACCCACAATAAGAGTAACTTGCAAGCCCTCAGCTTTCCATGAGTTCAACACTGAAGTGCTTGTAAAGCTTATATAAAGGGTCCAACTGGAATGCAGTTAGGAAATACATAGTCCATGAAAAAATGTGAGGCCAGCATCACTACAATGTTAGAGGAGTTTTTGTCACTCTTGAAGTATGTACAATTATAGACCTGCAAGTTCCAGCCAAATCTGTGGCCAAGCTCAATGAAAATCTTATTAATGGAGAAAACAGTGGAAAAACAGTTCATTTGCTATACTGCAGCACACGTAATTTCATCCCCTGTAGGAATACAACACAGACTTCTGAATGGAAGGCTAAGATACCTTGAATTATAGATGCAGAAGAACAAATATTTATGACTTTATGGCATGGGACTGAGTCTCCATTTGTGTACTTCTCTGTATTTTCCCTAGGAATACCACTTCAATTTGTTTAGTCTGCTAAAGAATAAGTCCTAAATTCAGAGGTTCAAACCTTTAAGTGAGACTCAAAGTAGTATATGCAGGGAGAACAGAAACATCTAAGACAGCAAAGCAGTGTTTAAAGAAGCTTTTAACACCTGTTCCAGCTGTTTTCTCTTACAATAAAACAGACTTCAAATAGAGGTGCAATGGGTGTGAAAGTTACCATAATAAGTAAGTTCCATGGAAATGTTCCTGTGCTGTCTGCTTTCTTTCAAAACAAACCTCCATCTCTCCAACTCACAGAATAGCTGGAGACCAGAACAGCATACTTATGTTCTTGGAAAATACTCTTCTCCCTCTAATTCACATACACCCTTAATTCATCATAATTTAGAATGATTATATAGGTTTAAACTTTATTCTCATAAGCAGATCACTGACAAACCCTTGGAGTGAGTGCTTAATTGTTGAGACCATGCAATAGATACATGTGCAATTGCTTCCAAACAAAGGGCACTATATCCTTTATATAATATGGAATAAAGGTGATATATCATAGGTGAAGTTACTGGAGGGGAAAAGTGAGAATCCATCTGGCTTCACAGTATTTCAGGTATAGCAGAGCCAGAAGACAACTGGAAGAGATTCAAATGAACACCACTAACCCCATGGTTTTTATCTTTGCTCTTAGGTGGTAGTAGTATGTTTCTGAAATCTTACGAAACCCCCAGAAAAGTGATTCTTTGAATTTTGTTTGCATTGAACCAATCTCAAAATGCATTAGACCCACCCAGCAGCAGGGTTTTCACATAGGTGAGATTGGAACGTAGCCTGTTAGAGGGAAACTCTGAAATAGCAGCTAGGAGAAACCAGAGAAGGATTTGCCAAGCCTGTGAGGAATCAGATGCTAAGAATAAGGAACTGATGGGGGAACAGTTGACAAATGCAGAAAGCATGGGGGTAACTCAGTAATTTGAAGGCACTATATGGAAGGTCCTTAAGCAATCCCTTTGGGCTGCATGAAAAAGGGATTTGACTGTCAAGCCAGTTTCCAGAAATGAAAGCTTGCATAAATTTTAAGTGGCTTATCTCTTTTGTGGCCTCAGTTCTCACACCACGATCAGTTTCCTTTGGATACAGGTGGGAGAGACAAGTGGGTGAAATGACAAAGCTGCTCCTTTCTGCTGCCCTTGATTTCCGCAGCAGCTGGGGCTAAATGGCCCTCACCAGAAGCTGAATGGCTGCCCTGATCTGTCATTTGTGAGTCCCTGGGCAACAGGTGCATGAGAATGTTCCAGAGATGCTGTTTTGCCTCAAAAATTTTCATGGGAACACCTCAAAAAGACAAAGCTTTCAGGGGACTGTGGGATGTCTGAGCAGCACAGAAGTGCAGTGAAGTTACACGTGCTTTGTGTTTTATGATTTCTTCTGAGGCCTCTCCTTTTTGCTCAAGGTGTTTGCTTTGTTTCCACAGGGTGGATAATTTGTCTAAGTATTTTAGTGGGTTGAAAGAACAAGAAAAACGGTTTAAAGTTCTGGAAGCCCAGGTAAGTAGTATTTTCTAGGCATTTATATCAGCTTTAGGATTCACCATCTTTCCCTCATTTAATGGTGGTTTGGCAGACCCTACTTAGGGATACAGGGAAGGAGAAACGGATCTGTATTATGGTTTCACTTTCCTTATTGCCTTCTGTCTGGTGATGTACATATGGAAAGGAACATTTCTGAACTCTTGTAGAAAGGAGAAAAGCAAATACAACATTCCTTGCTCAATTTGGTTGTTTACTCGAGAAGTATTTATTTCCTTTGTTAAGGATACCTCTGGAATGAAATGCTTCATCTTCCCCCCTCCACTCTTGTCCTTCTCTTAATCTTTTCTTTTTTTACACTGTCAGCTTGGAAAATACTCACATTCTGTCTGATCTGACCTAATCTTCCTGTACATCAGTTTTTCTAATTTTCTTAAGATACCAGGTACCAACATCTCAAAGGGAAGTGTCCAGCAAACAGTTATGAAATCCAAATAATAGCAGGAAACTCTGTCTTGAGATTTTGATGACAAACCCTTGAAACATAAACAAACAACATTTCTTACACAGTCTGAAAATGCATTACCACCTGCTTTGTAGCACAACTCTTATTGTTTTCTTTATCTCTATGACTCTCCAGTATAATTTTGGCCTCGCTGAAAGTTCTTTATCTTAATACTCCCGCTACAGTTTCCTGCTCCCTTCTTATCCTTTTTATGGCTTCCTGATAAAAAAGTCAGGCTATAGAGGTCCAACAGAAACACACAAGGAATGATTTAGTAAGTTTGTGCCAGCTTGAGGTAATGCAATATACTCGCAAAAAAGGGCAGGTATTTAATCACTACCTATTTTGTAGATTTGCTACTGTACAGCTGTTATCTCCTCCATGGCAGAGGTTTTAACCAAAACCAACCTCTTGTGCACTCAACCAGCTCCAAACCATATATGTAAGTACTGAAAACAATCACAGAAAAGCTAATTAATACAGCTGAACAATGTAGTTAAAAAAATGCAAGGCAGAGAAAAAAAAAAAAGATTGGAAAATAACCCAATAAGGAGATACCTAGAGGTAATGGGAATATAAAGAACAGAATATTCTTACTTCAGAATGAAAAAATTACCTTTTGCAAAGTACATTTAAAAGCTTTGGGGCAAGGACTGTCACTTAGGGTGAGTTAGAACAATCTTACCCAGTTCAAGCACATAAACAAGTATCTATTTGCAACAGAGATGGCCTTAGGGGTTTCTTGAGTCCATGAGATAATCCTACTGAAGTACTACAAAAATATTTAAAATGCATAACAATAATCCTTAAAAATAAAAATTGAGCAATTCTCCTACCTTGTTTTAATTAACAGAATTAATTTGCCTTCAGAGCTGCAGCTATTTCTGTCAGTTAAGAATGTTGTCTTGTGTCCCAGGGCTCCACCATTTGGAGTTTAGAGACAGGAACAAGCTATTTCTCAGCCACTGCAGGATAGCCAACACAATAAAGATTTTGGATATCCTTCTTAATGACCTATTTCAATATCTACCTATTGCTATCTATTACACAAAATTGCCTCCAAAACCCATAAACTGAGCATATACATACTACATGGAAAAAAGGAGCAGCTGGAATACTCAACGAAGTTGTGACAAGACAAAACCTCAAATCACTCAGATTTGAGCTAACCTCAAGCTCTATTTAATTCTGTTGGAAGTTTATAAAACACTTATGTGAGCTGCTTCATTATCAGTATTCCCATAAAAAAACTCCATCCCATAGCAGGCTTCCCAGATATTTTAATACTAACTGCATAAAAATCAGAAATTTAAAAAGCTGAAAAATAAGCCTGTGTTTATCACTTACTGAGCAAATGCAAAGTAATACAATCTACACTGTCTTTTTTTCAACATTTTAAAGTTTCTTAAGCAATTACTACTATGTGCCCCTTGTCCTAAGGCTTTTAAATGAGCACATGACTTTTCCAATCCTATTAGGTGTGAAGAGTGCCAACACAGAAGCGCCTTTGCCACAAAGAAGCGAAAGAGAAGAGCGTGCAGATCAGTCTGAGACTGACATTGAATACATTGATAATTAAATTCTATTCTATTTCTTCACATTACACCTTTAGTCCTACTGAACTACTAGAGAAGTAAAATCCTAATCTCATAAAGGCCTCAGGGCAAACTCCGTATGCTAAGCACTATCAGTCCTTGACATTACTGAGGACTTCTTGGTCTTTCTTTCCTGCAGCTCCTCAGTCCTTTCTCCAAAACCATTCCATGAACAGCACTAAAAGCTTTCTCCTCCAGGGTGACTCTATCACCTTATTTTCTAAGTACCATTTGTTCTCCAGATACCACACCCTCAAGCCACCATCATCACTGCCAAATTCCACATTTCTCTGATCAAGGGAGCCTCCCTTTGGAAGGGCCATCGTTTACGCACTGAAAAACAAGCTCCTTCCTTGGCCAAGAAATCAAGCTTGTACTCCTGAGCTGCTTAGAAAAGGAAATCAAGAAATAGTTTCCACAGGAAAGGGCCTGAACACTGAACCATTACAATCCATACAGTTCCTACAACTCTCAAACAATTGCACTCACCAGCTTCTCTTCCCACACTGGCTCCTAGGAGGCATTCCTTTGCTGGTATTCCTTCTTGAGAGCTCCTTACTCAGCCTCACAGACTCGAATCACCTGGGTTTTGTTGTTCCCGTGCCCCATCACAGCTGCTGCCAGTTTCCTGCTGGAAAGGAGCCTTTGCCTCCATGTATCACACCACATGGAATGCCTCCTTTACACCTAAACATCTGATTTCATTTTACTTTTCTTTCTCAAAGGTCAGGGGGGAAAAAAAAAACCACTTAAGAGACTTTAAAACAAGAATGTGTACTAAGAAATATCCTGCAGACTAGGAATTTGGGCTGTTTGTGGCTTTTTCCATTACTTGAACTGGCTTGTACATTTTTAGCATACAAAAGCTCGCTGGCGTTATTAGAATTTTGCAAGATACTCCACTAAAATATCAATAGCATCCTCTAAGGGGAAATGTCTTTGGAATAATATAAACAGCATCAGAAGGGGGAAGTATTGGGCTGTGTCTGACACTGATAAGCTTCAGCTGCATTTCCTTACACATATAATATTGTCTCTATGCAATGTAATTGTAGATTGCACAAAAGCTTTCTGTTACCAGAGGTGGAAAAAAAAATAAATCTCAGCTCTGACCAAAATGAGCCTTTTATTAACAGATATTAATCTTGTTAAGATGGCTTCATGAAAGAGGCATTTGTCCAGTTATTCAGCTCTGCCCCAGGCCTGTGAGTCCATTAGCAGCAATTGAATTTTGGTAGTCCCACCGGTTCCTCACCCTGGGCAAGCAGAACTCATAAACCCAGTAAGTTTGTACTGAGCTGCATTTCTTTGTTAGGATGTAATAGACATCTCACAACCAGCGCTCCCTGCGCTTGGCAGCAGCTTCCACTTTGAAATGGCTACTATTTTCATCGTGATCAGCACTCTAATTATCCACTGGAACCCAGAATCTATCCATTTGGACTTGCTATCTCCCACTCACATGCACTGGAGCAACCAATGTATTTACCAATGACCCATTAACTAATGTGATCCAAGTGCACGCTCAGGAGAAAAGACATTCTGCTCTGAAAATTAAAAGGTGAGCTTCAAAATAAGGAGCATAACTGCTCCTTTTACAGTGCTTGCTGCATCTTCTGCCAAATGATGCATCTGTTCAAACACAAAGCCCAAGTGAGTTGGGCCTTCCAGTTAATTATTGTTAAGATGGACTCCCCTCCAGAAGTCACCCCCTCAAACACCCTTCAGAGTTTGAGCAAGCACAGTCTACCAAGAAATATCACAAATTCTTAAGAATTAATCTTCCACTATGCAGTTATAAATACTACCCTTGGGATTGGTTCATTTAGAATACTGGCAAAAAAAAAGTCAGTTCACACTGACCTGAACTAGAGTTTCAAATCGTATAACCTTTCAAAGAATTTAATCTTTCAACCTTATTTATTAAATTTACTAACACTGTGGAAAAAACCTACTATAGTTGACATTCCTTATAATGTGATTCATTGTATGAGATGACTCATCCTAGGAGGGGATAATACATTGTAAAATGATTGAAAATGTTAAAAATGTGAGGTTTAGAACCTGTAAGACTTGAGGGAGAAGTTAACAAGATGGCAAACTTAGAGTAACACTCTAAAAGGTTTTCAAGACAGTTTTCAAATCAAATAAAGTATTTGGTAAAACTCTACAACTGCATTACTCAACATGGTTCAGAGATTAAATCAAGTTACAACTGAAAGTTTATTGTATCACATAAAACAAAAAAGTATCCAGTTCTGGTATCAGTATCTCATTCCTACGAATTCCCCCAATCCACACACAATCAATACAGAAGCAGCACCTCCAGGAAAGGATATACAAAGGTGCAGGTCAAGGATCATCACATCATATAACTGGGCACTGTTGTGCTTTCACCCTCAATGGCAATGAGAGAAGGATGTTTTTACACAAAAAAGTTAAAGGGTTTCCTTCCTGGGACAGGGCCAGGAGAAATCACATCTAGTGGAAGACTAGGTTTTACTTTCATTGTTTAAAAATCTCCACATAATGAGCTCATCACTTTTTCTCCAGGATTCTGCAGAATTTGGGAACAACTCCAAAATGTGGAGTTACTAGGAAGCCCTGCAGCCTTTTACCTAACACTTCTGTTTCTTTGGATACTTCAGCCCTAGAGCAAGACCCAGGGAGCTGTTCAAGCAAACAAAGCACACCTTATGCTCTCCTGCCAGGATGCAACTATCCTGTGCCCATGGACTTCTCATAAACAGAAAGTCTGGAGTTTATTTTAGATAGCTTAATTTCTAACAGTATAAAATGTTCTTGGTGGCTCTGACACAAACTGTTGGACAAAAAGCTATCACATGGTTTTCAGACCAGAAAAAAGAAAAAAAAAAAGCTACCACATGGTTTTCAGACCAGAAAAAAGGAAAAAAAAAGAGAAAAAAAATGAACAAGTCCTGGGATGTCTCCAATGTGCTTCATCCTTCAGGACTCTTCCTCCTCCCCTTCATCGTCTAGTTTAGGTCGGAAATTTTTCCTGCTCTTCTTCTTACTGCAGTGGAATCCAACTGTTCCCACTGATGGCTCTTCAACTGCACCCCTAAACCTTGCCTCAAGTTTATATTCTGTGTTCTGGTCCCCCTCCATCATGCACTCCTCCTCCTCTGCTGCCTTTCCACTGTCACTGTCTAAGTGCCCCAGCTCTACCTTATCTTCTTCCCTCAAGTCATCAGTCTTCTTAAGAGATTTTCCTTTCAGATCTGTCTTCATCTGCTTCTTATCATCCTCTCCTGTTGATGTTTTCTTTTCCAGTCCGTCAACACCTCTTTTAGTTGGTTTGGTGAAGACAATCCTCCCAGCTCCGCAGCTGGAAGGGTCCTGGTTGAAGGATGGGGTGTAGCTATCTTGAGTAGCCGAGCTCTGTTGCTCCCCTCTTTTCTTCAAACCACCTAAAAATTCCAGGGCCACTGCCCTGTTAGTCTTGTCACTGGACTCTGAAACTCCCTCTAGGCTGTATTTGGTCCAGCGCTCTGGGTGTGCCACGTAGTCAGGCACCGCAGGAGAGGTTTTGGGAGCCTGCACTGGTCTGGCTTGCTTTCCCATGTTTTCTGGGACCACAGTACCTGAAACTGTGGTGGGAGGCAATGGACGCTTAAACCTCCCATCAACAACATTATCTTCAGGCATTGAGGGCACAGACAGCTTGGCCGCCTCTTCCAGGCAGTCAAAAATGCTCTGGCTACGGAGAGAGAACATAGAACTCATGCCCCTCAGATGGAATGGCTGGACAGGAGATCTGTGACCGCTGTTTGAAGAGTCAGGGGTCTCCCCTGATCTGAAATCCCCTTCATCCACACATGGCTCCTTGGGAGATATTGTATCAACTTCTGCTTCACCCGCCAGCCCCAAGTCATCAGAGTCAGAATCGCTGAGCGACACCGTGTCTGAGGGCAGAGCTCCTTCGTAGTCTCTGGCACCATCATCCACTATCCCCAGAAAAGGTTCACCCGCCTCCTGGTCTCCCATCTTCGAGCTGTCACTCCACTGAGGTCTTTGATGTAGGCCCAGGAACAATTCTAAATACAGTTTTCCAAATGCCCAGCGAGTTTAGTGCCTAGAATACAAAGGAGCATAAAAACTTAGCTGTGAAATGAGAACCAAGCATGAGACCATCACTCTGTGTCATGAAAAATAATTACAACCGCAGAATAACAGTTCGCTGTGCTTTAGGGATTCCCAAGCAATTTTGCTTCAAATGAAAACATTATTTAAGGAATGAATGCACGTTACAATTAAAGATTTACAGGAGACTGAATACAAGAATATGAAGTAATTGAAAGTAGTGCTACCAAATTTCATTACAGATTACGGCAGGTCTAATTACTAAAAGATGAATACAAAGCTCTTGAGTAAATCTGAATCCCCCAAAGCTTATACATCTTCCAAGAGACAGCAAAGACCTCTGCATATTACACCCTGTGTTTATTCACACTGTAAAAATCCACAAAAAAGCACCCAATTTCTCACTTTGACTGGGCCATTACAATCCTTATTGCATTGCACTGTACCTGCTGTCACAACAGCCATCATGTTCTGCCTGTTATCAAGGACACTATCACCGATCCAGGTCAGTGGCAGAAAACCCACAAAAATATCAGGGCCACGGTTTCAAGTCTGCTTTAATGTGGCATAAAGTACCAGCTCCACTCCTTCCTTTGGCTTTAAGCTCTCGTGTCATCACTAGAGTCCAGGAATCAGAAAATGAGCCAGCTCAAGAAATCAATCCCATTGGACTATGAAAACTGATCACATGTGCCGTGCTTGCACACGAAAATGAGGAGAGGTTGCAACCACAAGCCTGCAAGAGCTGGCCCTTCAGTCAGTAAATGACAGCGTGATTTGAAGCCTGACTTTCAGGAGCAGCTGGAATACCTGACAGTGCCACCTGCTTGGAGGGAACCTTGCTGAACTCAGGTGGTCAATGATCACGCTACCACTTGCTGGGCAACTGGAAAGAGAGCTGGCATACTCACATTTTGGTTCAGCTCACATGAATTATAGAAACAGTTCTAACATATTATTAGAATAAGCTTGACTACCTAATTATAGCCTCTTCTGAAACGATGCAGTAAACAGACATGGAAAGTCTGTTAGTCACTCACTTTCTCTTGAGACTGAGTCAGCTTCCCCTCCTGAGGGTCAGTTAAAGCCACCAAAGATCTCAGCACTTCCACCCTAGAAAACAAACATTTCCATCACAATACTGGAAATGTAGTTTTAAAAATAATTCCGTCCCCCTGAATCATCCAAAGCTGCAGAACTGGGTTCTAAATCTGACACAAACTCATGGTGGTGTAAAAGTCCACAGATATTACTGAATTTTTGGCAGAAGAACAGCACACAACCTAATAAGGCAGGCACCACTATATTTACCCAGTCTCCACATTCACACTGCCAACTTTATCCTGCACAACGGAAGAGAGGTTTTAAAAAAATTCAAGCTGTAATTTGCACGTGCAGAAATCCAGTACTTAATAAACATTATTAAATGCAGCTAAGAAGATACCAAAATAATAGTTATGCATTGCAAACATTAAGTACTGCTAACTATTCAGACCATGGGTAGTGCAGACTTCTGTATTCAAAGAAAAGTCATGTTCAGAGCTAGGGACAGATTTTCATGAAGCATAAAACACAGAGAAATTTCTGAGGAACCCAACACACAGAGTGCTATGTTCCATGTCATGTTTGGCTGCCTTTGACAAAAAGGATCTGACGGCTGCTTTTGAAACCACTACCCTCCGTGTAACCCCTAGCGGGTAATAATCTTCTTAAAATGACAGTCTTCTGCTTAGTTTTGGAACACATGAAAAGTGTCAACTACAACTCAGAAGAGGCCTTGAAGTGCACAGTTAAATAAAATAGCTGTCTTCAGGTGGCAATAAAAGTGTTCATCACGGGAATCTCGTATCTGAGGGCACTTACGACAGAAAGGAGAAATTTTGCTCCTGAGGAGATGTTTTAGCCTTAACAAGGCCAATAGCCAAACATGCTGGCCCTTACAGCACACCAGACTCACTCACAGGTTTGTCAGGGTGACATGATCACAGCACGACTCGGCAAGGATGACGTCTGCCCGGATGGGAAAGTCCCGAGTGGGCTCCTCCATTCTGGTGTTGCCCAAACAGGCTCTGTGCGTCTTCCCACAGCCTATGAGGAGGACGGAGACCTCAGTCACCCCAAACCACGGCCACAGGCCTGCTCTCATAGCACGGAGAGCACCGCACCAAAGCCCACACAGCCACTCGGGACAGGGATCCGCAGGCCCCCGCGCCAAGGAACAGGGAAAAGGAACGGGGATGAGAGCAGCGGCCCCTGGGCAGTCGGGGAGAG
This sequence comes from Corvus kubaryi, assembly GCF_017639235.1. Lineage (NCBI taxonomy): Eukaryota > Metazoa > Chordata > Aves > Passeriformes > Corvidae > Corvus > Corvus kubaryi. Next base: position 4,900,720 of record NW_024581131.1, read on the forward strand.
GAAGGTCACGGTGCAGCCCCAGCTGTGCCGCCCGTCCGCCCCGGGCCCAGGGCCCTTCCCGGCCCGGGATGCTGCTGGATACGAACCGCCCGCACCACACGCGCCCCTCGCTGGCCTCTGCACCCCGGCCGCCGCCAGCCTCCCGAGGAAGGGGGAGTCCCCGTACCCCGACACCGCACGGCCACAACAACTTCCACAGCAGCCGCCCGCCTTGCCCGCCTCTGCCTCCGCCTCTCCGCCCACAGCCCGCGGCGCGCCGGGACACCGAGTCCCTGCCAGGCTGCACGGAGCGGACAAAACAGCGGCGGGACCACAACTCCCGGCGACGGGAGCGGCGCGGAAGGGCCCGGCGCCCCCGCCCCTCCCCGCTCCGCCTCTCTCGGCGCTCCTGGGAGTTGTAGGCGGCCGCCTTCGCTCGGCGGGGGACATTTTGCGAGCCGGGCCGTGGGGCGAAGCGGGGCTGAGCGGCGGGACTGCAGCTCCCAGGGCGCACCGCAGCGCCGACATTTCGCAGTTTGTGCGGGGCTGCCCTCGGGGCTCGGCGCTGGGCCCGGTGCGGGGCTCGGTGCGGAGCTCGGTGCGGAGCTCGCCCGTGGCCCCCGGAGAGCCGCGGTGGCACCCTGAGGGGCAGGCACCGCCCGCCGCCGCCCTCCGCAGTCGCAGTCTGGGAAAAAGACCCGTGTCACAGCTTTTGTTCTCATCGGAAAAGCACGGCGTGGCCACCACGAACACATCCGAAGATTTTTGGTTTTTTTGTTTTGTTTTGGTCCTTTTTTTTTTCTCTCCTTACGTGTTTATTCTCAAACCGGAAAGCCCCAAGTCGCTTGAGGCATAAAACTACTATCCATCCATCCATCCAAAAAAAAAAAAAAAAAGTTTCCATTTTCCGCCCCAGAAGAACATTTTTTGCGCGTGTGTCAAGAAGTGGAGCTCTGAAAATTTTTTATTTGCGCTGGCCAAAGAGGCTCGATTTTTGTTTTTTTCCCCTTATTTCAGCAAAAAGTTCAAATTTTCAGCGCAAATACATTTCCCAAGAGGCTTCAGTATTCAGCTTGTTTTCCCTATGTTTAGGAAAAATAGTTTGCTGTGCTGGGGGGTTGTGCCAGACAATGTTGTGGCTGCAGAGACTTCACTGGCTCCCTTCAAGCTGGGCCTCACCGTGACTCACCCGTAATATAAACTGCAGCCACTTCATATGCATCCTCAGTTTTTAAATACGTACTTTTGCCTGCTGGAGTGTTGCTAATTACAGTAATTTATGACACGAGGTCTGTGTTCAGAATATACTTGGCAGCAGTGATGAGGTTATTGCAAATGTCTTCCGTCTAGCTGGAGTCATGCTGTTGTTTTAGAACAGCTCTAGAGGTGTTTCCCCATTTGGTGATCCTATTTTTTTTTATGTATGTGCATATGGTAGTGCGGTCAGAGGCATTCAAATGGGTATCCAGATGGAGGGAGGAAAGGAAAACATGAATCTTGTAGTAGGTGAAGCAGGAATAGAAAGGAGGCGAGCAGTAAATGGGCAGACAAAAGGAAGAGTAAACCTGGGTAAAGGCTGCCAGTGCTGTGTAATATGGTCTAGGGTGCTGGGGACACAGCAAGAGAGAGTCTCTGAGCGTAGTAAGGAGCAGGCAGGAAAAAGGATGTGGAGTAAGCAGTGGCGTGTCCCATTTCTGTAAGAGTGGAGACGGGCAAGGTACATAGACTGGTACAGACAATGGCCCTGTCTTGTTTTGAACCTTGGTTCTTTGTTAGATCAGGGGTTCAAAGGGGCAGGAGAGGGCAACATCACCTCCACTGCCTCTATCACCTTTGGATGTGGGTGCCTTCAGGGACAAGCCCTAATTCTCCATTTCCAGAGGCTCCAAGTTCTCACTTTTTGCCTGGATGCTGTGTGTATTGATGACTAAAGAACCTGAATGTACTCTTTTCGTCCTTCCTGGTTTTTTATTCATGACCCTGAAATTAGCTCAGCTGGTTAGAGCATGGTGCTAGTAACACCAAGGTTGTGGCTTTGATCGCCATACAGGCCATTTACCTAAGAGTTGGACTCAATGATCCTTGTGGATCCCTTCCAACTCAGATTGTTCTGTGAATCTGTGAGATTTAGTACTGCACACTGTGGAGAACTGAGGCTGAGCTGCTCATTCTCTGGTGGCTGAGGACAACGCAGCTTGCAGCAGTGGATATGCTGGTGTGTTGGGATTTTCACTATTGCTTGGCGACAGCTGAAATAACAATAATGAGTCAGAGTCTGAAGACCAACAGATGGTAAAGTGTTTTCCCCTTGCTGGCCTGAACTGAGGTGGCTTGAAGAGGGGGCTGGAAGGTGGATCTGAGCTGCAGCACAGGCCATCGTCCAAATGAGCGGGCTGTATCCAGCGTGCAGGCTCCGAGGGGCTGCTCATTTGCAGAGATGGCTCCATGTGTCTGCAGGAAGCCAGTGCGTCCCTGTGTGTGGGGGTGGCATGTGAAAACGCACAGCAGCCTCAGCCCTGCCACAGACGCCTTGTGCTCCTTTCCTGCAAATAAATCTGTCGTTTGGCCCCATCCAGTAACTGTTTCTGCTGCTCCCTGGCAGGCTCCTGCTGCTGCTCCTGCACTCGGAGCCTGGGGTAGGTGCCTGGGGCAGGGACTGCTGGCCTCTCTCCTCTCAGCTATAGGAAAGCAGCAGGCCATTTCCCAGCAGCCACCCAGATCCTGCAAGCCAGATGGAGCAATAAAATGCATTTTTCAATGTCTCCTGCATCTGGAAGGAGTATGGAGGTTACTCAGATGTGGCCACATGCAGCTGATGCTGGAGCTCTTGAGGGGAAGTAGGGAGGGAAAAGAGTATTTTTCTGCAGGCAAAAAGGAAAAGCAGAGTCATGACCACTGCAAACCTTCTCTGCTCAGTCATACCAAGCCAGACTAGTACAGCCTGAAGGAAATAAATGAGTTGTCCTCTCCCATTTGCCAGAATGAAATCCTACAAATGGCCTTGAAATCCCCTGTAGGGTGGGTTTTCAGAATTCAGTGCTTGATACCACCTCTCTCCTACATCGAGCTTCACTTACCTGTTTTACTTTGTACTTTCATTTGGTCCTGCAAGCAGATTAAGATTTATTCCAGTGCTGTTTACCCATGTTGGTGCTATTTTCCCCTGAGGTAACTACATAAAATTAGTTCCTATGGAGTGAGTTTTAATGCAGGCAGGCTATGAAGGTCTTTATCAACTCTGTTCTTCACAATGTTATTGCCAGCCTATAGAGGACCTGCAGGGAGACACCACAACCCCTTTTTTTGTTAGAAACATTGCATGTGTGGGAGGGAACTGAAGTCCTTTATGAGCAAAATTAATACTCTCTGCAATTACTTCAATTTTTTAAAAGAAACAAAACCGGTTGGGGGTGTCTGCTCATTTTGATTTAACTACAGAATATTTGTACTAAGAAAACCCTTCTCCCAGTCTTGCTGCTTTTTCCTATCACTGCCCTAAAGTGCCTGATACTAATGCATAATGAAAGGCTAAAAAAGGTCACTGGAACCAGCTGAGGGCCTTGAAGTTAACATTAACAAAAAAGTCCCACAGAACCCTGAAACTCCCCAGACCTCTTGTTCCAACAAGACCTCTGGGAGCTCCATCAACCAACGCTGAGCCTTGCATTAACAGCATGAATCCTTGCTGGAGGAAATCTCAGCAGTTTGCTTGCAGTCAGCAGGCAGAGTGTTGTGTGCATGCCATCTTGCCTGGCCTAACACCAACACCTCTCAGTACTCAGCAAAGCTGTGTTCTGGCATGAGGGAATGCCCTAGCAAAGCAGGGCCAAGAAACACTTAAAAAAAAGAAAAAAAAGGAAAAGGTGTGATTAAACTGTAATTAGAAGTGTTACTTGCAACCATTGGCACTTGAGCTGGGTCATCTAAATCCAGTGAGAAACACCAGGCAGTCTGCAGTAGTTGCAAAGTTCATATACCCTCTAATGTGGCTGCAAGTGTGAAAACAACGTGGGTTTCGGTTATGCAGCAGTTTTAGCACCTGGGAGATGTTTTCTGTTTGCTCCAGGTCCGTGGGCACTGAAGTGAAAGCATCGGGCCGCCAGAGGTCAGCTGAAGGGGTTGCACCGAACAGCACTTCTGCGTCCTCCTGCTGAGCTTATGCCCTGTGCAAGGCAATGTGATGCTTCCCAGGCTGAAACTGAGAAGTGGTCAGGCAAGAATATGCAGCTTCTATCTAGCTCAGGTGCACAGCGTGGTACTTATGGGACTTGGGTTCCTAGCCTGTGTCTACCACCTAATCAAGAGCTGGTCAGGTAGGTAATTGTTTCCCTCTCCCCTTCAGCACCCACTGGTGGCAGGTGTTTCCTCTCTGGGGCTGTAATTCCACTGGTGCAGCCATAGTTCCCAGCCCTACCACAGCCCTGACAGTGAATGAGATTGTTGAAATAGGCACCTTTTTTCCTCTCCTACCTGGAAGGGCCATGCTGTCATGCCCAGCAAAGGAAACAGTGGTTCAGAGCAGGAATGTGAGCACAGCCACTAACACACCCTTCATCCCTGAGCCCGGCAAGCGGAGCTGGCAGGCAGAGGGAGTGTGTGGCCAGATCCAGCAGTGAGGGTGCTTTCCTCTGCAGGAACCTCCACCATAAACAGCTCTGGCATGGGAGAGCTGGGTTTATTCCCTCCTGTGAGAATATTGCAGCTCTTGGTTACAGCTTCGACAACCTCTGATTAGGGAATGGCATAAGCAATTTATGCATGTTAATCACAGCTGTCTTAGTACGAGACAATTAGGCCCATTGCTACTTAGAAAACAAACAGCCCAGAAGAAGCTTATGAAACAGAGCTTGCCAAAGCAAAAAAATGCCTCCCAAACTTCTCATTAGAAATACTCTAGGAGGTTTTAAAAAGAAAAAATAAACCAGTTTGGGAGGAAGGAGGAAAAGAATTTCCACTGGAAAAAATCCCGGCTTGGTCTAGTTTAGAAAAATTCCTGCTTGTATTTTTAATTCCTGAAAAATCTTGTTTCACAAGAAAAAAAAAAAGATTCCACAGTCACATTCCTAGGCAGCGGAATTCCACAGTAAGGTCTCCAGTGGCTTTCCAGGTCCTTCAGACCTCTGGAGAAAAATGTTAAAGAGAAGTGAAAGCCAGGGTTGTCTGTGCAATATGAGCACAAACAAGCTGCAAGCACTCCATCCGCCCTTCCCCTCACAGTCGGTTATCCACGTGGCCTCACATGCTCCGACATGGCAGGACTGCTGTTTTCCAAGGATAACCCATATCTCCACACAACCTTAAAGGGGCCTGCTTTACCCAGTCCTCTCCCAGTATCATATTCAGCTCATCTGTTTCAAGCACATCAATGCCCATACTCAAACCTGAAGTGCAAACAAAGGGGACTGCATTTAGCCAGGGAAGGTTTAAGATCCCAGCTGTAATTCCAGGCTGAGGTCCCAAGGCACACACCCTGGATGCCAAATACATGCTATGCTTTGCCAGTTAGTCTCTACTATTGTTTCTCCCCCTCGTACACCAGCCTGGGGCTGACAGTGAGTCACATCAGCTTAATCCTAGCTCCAGAGGCAGGAAGAATTTTATCCCCATCTGGAGCAACAATGCAGTGTCACAATCCAAATGTTTTAAGGCATGAAGCAAACAGCATCACATTCATGGGAAAGCACCTAGAGAGCCAGCTGAGGATGGTATTCCCTGCAGCCCAAATTTTGCTTGAATACAAGAATGAGACAAGCCTGTTCCCTCGGAAGATGCGGCAGAAATCGGTACGCAATGGAAGGAAACAAGATCTGACAACACATCATTAAAAATCCACTAACAAGGGGGAATTGCTTTGTTTCTTTTTTTTTATTGTTTTTAAATATCACTTTTTTTTTCCTTTGCAGAAGTCATTATATCCGACTCCATTAACATTCAGGTAAACAAGTGAAAGAACAACAGATGGGCATGATCTTGTAGCACAGGCAGAGCCGCTGGGAGCAGGGCTTGCCTTTCTTTGCAGCAGCTCAGCCTTGTGGTTCCTCCTTGCTCTCCCTCACCCGCATCCCCTCCCTCTCTGTACCGGTGTGGGCTATGGCTGGCAGGACATTCCTGCTTCGAACACGGCGCAAAGCCCAAGACAGAACAGAGGAAGGCAGGCAGCTGAGGGATCACAGCACCTGGCCTCCCACCCCACTCTCAGCCAGGCTTGCCCCGATGGTGCGGAGGGGCAGGCAGGGGCAGCAACGGTGGCATTACCAGACCATCCACAAAAAGCAAACCAGCCCAGTCCCTGTCCAGATGGCAGCACAGGGCAGTTTGGGCCATTTTTGATCATTTTAGGAGGACCCCCTCGAGTGTGTGCAGTATGGCCACCACACCCACTCCCGCCTGCCAAATTTCAGCACAGTCACTCTTTTTTGGAATCCACATTAGCCCCCTTGAGGGGGGGCATAATTGCAGCAGCCACCACTTCTGGCAAGCAGCCTTTTTGCCTTCCCTCAGCACCAGTCCAGATTCATCCTCAGCCTGCCTGCAGGCCCCCCTCCCAGAGGCTGTAAAAACCCATGCTGTTGAAGCCTGGTTCACAAAGCATCCTGGTGTAAGGTTAACTGGTTGTAAAATTGCAGCAGTTCATCACACTATGCACACTATGAGAAATGTTGATTAAATTGATTTTTGTTTCATTTCTTTAAAAAAAAAGGCAGAAAGAAGTTAAACACACTGCTTTGTGGCATGCTCCACAGTATGAAAAAATCCCAAGCATTCAGTTAAGCTGTCAGCGGCTCTGTTTGACCTTTTGATGCAGTCTTTGAACTCAGACCTGGACAGTTGACATTCCTCATCCCCACCTCAGCTCACAGACATTTTCTCAGCTGCCACTAGCTCCAGGAGGGATGCTTCCATGGAGAGGGAGAGGTTTGTATTTACAGCCTGCAGTTTCATCCTTTCCTTGCTTGCAGGGTGTGGAGAGGAGCAGTACAGGGTGCCATGTTGCACACACAAAGGTGCAGGTATGCAGGAGAGGTGCTGGGGCAGAGCAGGGGTCCTACCTAGTGGGTTTTCCCCCTTCACCTCAGCCAGCTTTGGGACTGATCAACTGGCAGAAGAGCCCTGTGGCTTTTGGATCCTGAGGGCTTGCAATGGGGTGAGTCCCCTCAGCCCTTCACAGCTCCCCTTCTAGTTTGTGTAAACTCAGGTCCAGCTTCACAGGAGACCCAAGTGGGTAGTTTTCTTCAGAGAGGGTTTCTCAACTACTTCATTGTTCCTAAGCCTGATGGTTCCTCTCTGTCCCTGTTGTCCCAGGGCTGACCCCTCCAGCTGGGGACCATTCCATCAAGGGTGGGGACTCAGCTGGTAACTAAAGAAAGCATTGTCCTCTCCCTGCAAACATCCTTCTGTCCCCACTCCCACAACCCTTCTCTAGCTGTTCCCCTTCTCGAGCACCTTTCCTGCAGCAGCCACAGAAACAGGAGATGGCCCAGGAAGCTGCCTCTGGAGCTCTCCACAATGGCAAGCCACCTCTGAAATGAGCCAGAGGGTGAATTGCAGCCCCTGTGGGACACAGCCTGAGCAAACTTCCTGCTCCTCCCCCTCTCACAGCTCTCAGATTCCCTCTCCAAGTACCACTTTCTCCCAATTGCTCCTGCCTGGGACAACTCAAACCATTAAAAGTACAATGTCTGAGGACACAGCTGACCTGCATCGACACCCAGTCTGTCTTCAAACAGAGCTCCAGTTATGTACACAGCATCAACTGAATACTGAACAATATCAAAAATACGGTATAAGGAAAAGAAAACAGAATTGAAATGCTTAATGGCATATTTATACACATTTACCAACAGTCAACAAAAAAGGTGGCAAGTTACACATCCATTCTGTATGCTGACAATCCTGATGCACATAGATGTAAACACACATGCTTGGATGATGCATATACATATGGCCACATAACAGAGCAGATGACCTGAAGGAGCTACGCTGGGGAGCAGGGGAAGGGGTTACCTACTGCAGAACCTCGTCTCGTTCTCAATGTGCACAACATGGACATTCAGGGCAGTGTTGCTTTAAGGCTATTTCTAAGGCTGAACCTTTTCTTGTCCAACCCCACAATATGAAGATCTGTTGAAGCACTTCCTCCTCTTTACCCAGCACAACTTGATATATATATATTTATATATTTACCTATATACTTTTTAAAGGCCCTATATACTAAAAGGCAGGAAGAGGAAAGGGGGGAGTAGAAGGGAAGAAAAACTTCTGAATGGATCAGTTTGCCCCAATGCAGGAATCTTCTATCCTGTAGTGGCAACAGCCATGACAGCCACGTGCAGTGGACAAAGTACTAGTTTAAAATGATTGATGATCACAGGTCTCCCTCCCTATCAGACCTGAAGCTCTTTGTTGTGACAAAGGGGGAGAGTGAAATACTTTAAGAAACAGAAATACTCCTGAAGTGGGAAAAGTGATCACTAATTTAAACTCCTCCCCTTACCTGCTTTCAAGGTGGCAAAAGAGCTGAGAGATACTATAATTTCCAGCTCAAGTGCCCACACGGCTAAGGAAAAGGCTTTGCTTAAAAATATATATCTATAGAACTATACATATAGATCATCTTTTTCGTGACACTCTGATTTTATTACATAGCTCCTGGGTCATTCTCCCCCTCTATCTACACGGTAACAGAGTGGCATATAAAAGAAGCCACATACATTACAGTGATAACTGAAGTTAACAGATCACAAGAATGTGTTTCAACTGGTGCGATCTAACATGCTAAATTACCTTGATTTTATAAGGTGATCTGCTGTTAATATAACTGGAAGGTCTTAAAAATAACCTTTTTTTTTCATAATCAGATTATTACAATTTCTCAGCAATATTACAGTGTGTGACAGCATGCTATAATTAAGAATAATTTCACTGAACAAGAGAGTGATGCAAAGATGAAATTTTAAGCATGTATGCAGATGGTTGGGAACACCCAAGCATCATCCTACAGTACATAAAAGCAGGATTTCTAAAGTCAAGGACATTTTATGTTTTCTTCTATTTTCAATATCATTTCTGTGTGAGCATTAGCTTAACAGTGGAAACTTGGTATAGAACTAGATTCTCCTTGAAACATATGTCTATAATGAAAGGACGTTAAACTGAAGGACATTAAAAAAGTAATTTAATTTTCAGTTTTTTGTATTTGAAAAACTGGGACTAAAATTCACCCCCAGCCACTGACCTTTTAATGTAATGAATCAATGGAAATGAGCCAATTTATAAAGTTATAGCCCCAAGAAAAAAACAAAAAACAACACAAAACTGAAAAACATTTTTACTCTAGAGAGTAAAAAAGTTTCAGCATGACTTCTGTTAAGGAGTGACCTACTGATGGAAACAGGCTCGAGAGGAACAATGCCTGTGTTTCCCCTGGGATACATTGCACCCTGGCGATGGAGGTTGTATCCTCTCCCCTCCTCTCTCCCAGGCTTTGGGCAGTCAGCCAGGCTTCCCTATGGACAGCTTGGAAATGCCAGGGAGCTGCGGTGATGGTTGGAAAAGATGAGTACAAATTAACAAAAATGCTAAATTCTGCTTCAGCATCCAATTTAAAAAGTTGGTAAAACCAAGGCAAAGTTTTCTGAGACCGGGCTGCAGCCTTCTCCTCCGTACATCTTCCACCAACGTTACTTCTGAGTTACTGGGGGTGGGGAAGGGGGAGGAAGGACCTGATCTCCTGCTACAGCAGCTTTCCCATCACACAAAACTGATGTGTAACTAACTCAGCCACAAAGATACGGGCAAGTTTTATTTATTTAAAACAAACAAAAAAAAGTACTTCAAAATAAAAATGATAAGTACTGTATGGTAATACTGGAAGCATTTATATACATAATTTTCTTTGTCTGTTGTTGAAATGTCTCCTTGTCACTCGGTGGCACTTGGGGTCCCCTCTAGCGCCATCCGCCCTGCTCCCCCCTTCCCCTGCCCGGCTCTCACGGCTCAGTAGACGGAGCTGTTCCTTATGCCACAGCACAGCACCATGCTCAGGATCATCTCGAAGATCTGTCAAGGGACACAGGGGCACCAGTGAGGCAACAACCAGCACGATGCAGGAGCTCCCCCATCCCAAGGTCCCCTGCTCCATATTAACACTCTCATGCCAGAGGTAAGGGCAGGGATGCTACTCTTTGTTGCTGTTTTCATATGAAGTTGGCCCATTTGAGGTAAGATGCTGTTCTCCCATCTCTCACTGGCAGCAGTGGTGGATTTTGGCTTTTTGGCTGCCAGCTACACAGCAAATGCCTCACGATCCCTCCAGCACTATAGCGAAGGCTTTGCACAGATCCTGTGTTACACCCCCACAGCACCTACCCCTCTCACTAGGGAGAGCAAACCCAATGTGGCAAAGCAAGCAAATCACTTCCCACTGCAGAGCCCAGTGACAAAACATGGCAGCCTGCAGAACAAATGGTTTTGGAGGAGGTTTCAGTGGTGCTCTGCCCTCCTGGCTGGTCTTGCAGGTGGCTCCTGCTCTACTGAGCTTGCCAGGTGCCACCCCTAACACCCCAACTCCCCAGAGGGATGACGAAGCCCTTGGTCTCGCCATGTTCCAGAGCTCTGGGGTACACAGGGCTGGTACTGCATGTGGAGCTGCAGGGGCATCCAGAGGAGAGGGACAGATCCAGCCCAGCTGGAAGAGGACCAGGGTGCCCCAAGGTGGCTTCTCCCTGTCCCACCAGGCTGTCACACTTACCATGATCACAGCAACCACAACCGCAGCAATACCGATCAGGTAGAGCTTCCCGGAGAAGAGCTCATCGATTTTTTTGTGGCAGTTTGTGTTCTGAGGTAGAGAAGCACACCAGTCAGACACCCCTGGCACCCAGAAAGACAGGTCAGCTTCCCCCCCATCCTGCTTATGTCCCCACATCCTGGCTCCAGGGCTTCCAACCAGACTTCATTCCTCTGCACCTGCCAGTGGCCTCAAGCAGAACCAGCAAATGAAGAACCAAATGGGAACCTTCAACATCCTACACCATCCCCAAATAAATGAAATCTCTACCCTTTATCTATTTCCCAATAAATCCCTAAATTTCCTTAGCAGCCAAGGTCTCCTGCAGTAGCTGTGCTGGCTGAAGAGCAGCTGTGCCTACCTCAAAAAAGCTCTTCAGGGAGTCCTTTCGGCAGAGGTCGTCCCTCCACACAGGAGTGAAAGTCGCTGTTACAATATCAGAACCGCAGCAGTCCAGCTACATGGAGAGAGGAAAAAAGAAACAATGGAGAGCCAACATTAGCAGACAGCAAACACTTATGCAGTGTTCTCCCCACCATTACACATTCTTGAAGCCACCCAAGATTGAGGAAGCATCTTGGAGGGGAAAACAAGGGTGGGGAGTTAAGTCCCCAAACGAACTTTTTTCTTTCCATGCAATGCAGTTGCTTCCTACAATAGTTCCAGACAGATCTGGCATAGATATCCTGGATGAGAGTGAAACCAGCTCTCTCCACAGATATTGTTTCCTGCTGAATGGACCAAGTATCAGGATTAATTCCTCAGAGCTACATTCTTCTTCCATTGAATTTTGCTTAAATTAGGGGTACTAAGGTAAAAGGAAGGCAACTTAATCAGAGTTTGGTCCAGAATTCCCAGTACCATGTGATGGAGAGAATACTGAAGAGAGCACAACTCTGCTTCTTAACATGCAAGAACAGCAAACTTGATAGGCTAAGGCCTGCACGTAGCATCATCTGCTTTAGACTCTGCTTTTCCCATCCATTTTCCTGACCTCCATTATGAATTCTCCAGCACGACCACCACCATCTTACCGTTTCATGAAAGGTCTTCACTACAGCTTTGGCATTGTTTGCATCTGGTTCTCCCATGAGCGCTTGTTGAAGCGCTTGATCATAGAACTGCTTCACGTCTTTGGCTATCTAGGAAAGACACAGAAAAAACTCCCTTTCAGCCAGAGGAGGGGGAGGAGGAGACCTATCCAGCAGATGTGCTTGAGGGCTGGATTCCCTCTAATGGCACTTGCAGTAAGATAAGCAGTTTTTAAATAGATTTGGACCCCATTTGTTTGCACAGGCACATGAAAGAAGGCCTGTCTTTCATAGGGCTCAAGCCCCTCCAGCTGTAGCAAATATTAAGAACCCCATCTACCAGCCAGCAGACTCCAGCCAACACTATCCAAGGGCTCCACGGGCTCTGTCTAGCAGATAAAGACAGCCAAGGCCTGGAGGGTGAGCCACAAGATTTGAGATAGCCTTCAGCCCACGTGAATGTGCTGCTGTGCTCAGGAATGCAAAACCGGCTCATTCTGAACCACACATAGACAAAGCAGGCAGGTAACACATTTCCCACAGAAGCGAGACTCACTGGAAAAGTCAGGAGGAGGTGGGGTGCACAGGCAAGGCTGTCTGGAAATATGGGTACCTCAGCTTATTGAATGGCTCAGAGGGGATTGCAGGAATTTGGGAGAGATTGCACATCAAGGGCTAGTGAGGCAGCTCCTTTGGGTCAGGAGCTTAGGTGCATTCAGATGGATGTAAAATCCTGGCTGGGTCCCTACAGACATCGCTGTCCTGCAAGTGGTTATGTGAGACACCTTATCCATACTCTAACCCTGCCACCTGGCTGATGAACTGCAGCCACCTATGAGGGTTGCTTCACAGTGCAAAAATCTCCTAACTTTCAGGGGAACCGGCCTTGTGACTTCTCCTCTAACATCCTTCAATAACTTGAGAGAGAGATATGAAAGAAGGCCATGCAATAGAAGCAAAAGAAAAACATAAAAGCAAGAAAGGGAGAATGCTTTTCTAGAACATCTGCTCTTGGCAGCACAGGCTGGATTAGCATACGAAAAAAGAAACTGCAGCAAGATGATGCATGATTTCAATCAATTATCCCAGAATTCCTTCATCACTGCTCAAAAAAGTTTGCTTTGGAGGATGATATTCTCCAATCAAACCATTTGATTCTGGTACATAAAAATAAAAAACTTTAAAAGTCCTATTTATTACGTCTCTATTCTGAATCTAAATCATCTCCAAGAAGGCAGGCTGAGGGAGAGAATGCCTCCAGCTCCGTGGAAAAGTGTCCCTTCTGGAAGCACCTCTCTGTGGCTGTGATCATTCAGTGCTTCCCTCCCAGCCTGCATTGCTCCTAACCAAGGCAAGGAGAAGCAAGCCTGCCTTGTGAGCAGAGATTTCAAATAGCCCATTCATCATCAAGGCTGCAAAACCAGCTGATGCCAAGAGACTGCCACCCTTAATTTTAAGCTGCAAAATTAATTTTAGGGGCTGAGGTCATCACTGCTGTACTGAGAAATCCTACATTTCTCAGCTTTATGCTCTGATGGCCAAGCGCTTTCTCCCCACGATGGGACACAACAGCCATGGGGTCCCTCCTTACTCAGCCTTCACTTTTTTTTGCTGTCAGTTGTAGTTGCACATCTTGGAATCGTCAGGATTCACAAACTAACATCTGCAGGAGGCACAGCCCCTCTTGCAGAGGTTAATTAGTTCACTAAAGTTGCTAGGAGACAGCACCCTGCCTGCATAATAATATGTTTAGCCACAGAAGAGTTTATTCCGGTGAAGTCATGCTCTCTCCTGCTGAACGACTACAAGGGTGTTCCCATTCAGGCCTGTGAGCCATTGCCCACATGCATGTGAGAGCTGAGCAGGCCAGCACCTACTTACACAGCTGGCTTACGTCTCTTAGTAAAGTAAACACATTTCCTACTCTGCCAGAGAGTCTAACCTTGGCTTTGAGCACAAGCAGTCCCCTTCCCTCCTCCAAACCCCGGAGGCCCAGTGACCAACACTCAGCCTGCTGCTTGCTGCAGCACAGCCTTGGTTCCCATACCTGGGCAGTTCTGCATTTCGAGACCAAACCTGTGTGTGTGTGAGCACATGTGACCATAGTGAAGGGAAGGTGAGCAGAAACAGAAGCTGAAAAGCTGCAATTTTCAGTTCTACCCTTCAGTTCAGCTCCTCCAGTCAGGAAACTTTATCTGAGCAGTCCCTAGCAGGGTGCCTGGGACAGACACAGGACTTGTACCCCTCACGTGTGCACAGCATACGGATCACAGCAAGCCCAGTGCTGGCAGACAAATGGCCTGAAGCAGGTTATATGATACTGGAGAAGAGCAGGAAGTACCAAGCAATCCCATTAATGCAGGCTCTCCCTGTACGGTACGCCCTCCCTTTGGCACCGAGGAGGTGCAGATGGCTTTCCTTCACAACTTCATGCATGAATCGACTTCCTCTGTGACTGACAGTGTGGCAGCACAGAGGAGACCCAATCGAGACAGGCTATTTTTATTTGAGACATTGCACTACATACCCTAAGGGGCAGCTGCTACCGTGAAATGCTCACATTTAAAGTTCATCAGCCCGGCCAAGAGGAGTGAGGTGGCCTGCCCAGGTCACACCGCTAATCCAAGTTACTCAGACTGGGAACAAAACAGCTCATGCTGGGACCTGCTGCGGTTCTGCCCCAGCCTCCCAGCCCCACAAACAAAGGTTTTAGAATCGTCTTACTTGGTCTTTGTTGACAAAACCCCAAATTCCAGCCGCAACTTCACAGGCAAACAGGATCACCAGGCAAGTGAAGAACTGCAAAGACAAATCAAGAGAGGGAACCTTAATGTATCTGCAGCAGTTAGGTGGGGAGAGGTGTGGAGCAGCACTTCTACTGACAAATCAGAGCAAGGAGTCATCTGGCTTCAAACCATTTTATCTCTCATACATGCACTGAGCCCAAACACGTTATCCTGTAACTCATCACATGCCACCCCATGTCCAGACTTCCCGCTAGGATTGCTGAGCAGGGATTAGCAAAACCTTTCCCACAAAGGGACTGACAGGGGTGAAGATGCCCTGTGTACAACAAGACACACTGCTCCTCTTCATGTACCTGCAGGATCATCCAGACAAGGTTTCTGCTCTGCCACAAATGCTCCGAGGACTGGAGTTGCCATTGCAGGGTTAAAAGCACATTTCAGCTGCTGAGGAGCTGGTGGTGTCAGGGTGTGATTTATGGCCAGCTCTCTGGCATCCACAGCCCTGCAAGGCTACTGCATTTTTTTGCATAAATACTAATGCTGACGTTTTCCCACAGTCCCACCTCATTTGTGCAATTCCAGAAGTCCTCCCTGCCATCCCCCCAAAGACTTCTCCATCTTTTTGTTCAGATGGCGGGAACGCGCTGTGATGGTTGGTCTGCTGGACTGGAAATGGGAAGCTGTAAACTCATACATCAGGGTCACATGAGAAGGCAGAGAGAGGCACGCTTCATATGCAGCCAGCATTGCCTCTGTGACAACATCACTCAGTGACTTCTTCCTGGGAAAAGCCCCAAAGTGGGAGAGTTGCCATGGGAGTCAAGAAGCAAAAGATGTGAATGCAGTCAAGGAAAGACAAAGTTGCAATAGAGGGTGGGAAAACAGCCCCTGGCTCCTGAGTGGTCTCTGCTCAAAACACATTCAGGACATTTTCTCCAAGAACAGAGGAAACAGGAGTTCCCAGAATGATGCCATGACCAGGCTCTCACATGTAAAAGCAAAGGGTTATCAGCAAAATGGAAACAAGACTATTAACCTGACAGCAGGAAAGGACTTCCAGCATCCTTGTCTAGTTCCTGAACAATCAACTCCTGTGTAAACATCTATCTATCCCTGATTCTGTAGGAACATCTTTGGAGGACTAGGTCCCACAATTCCCCTGAGGACTCACATCACCCTAAATTGTGGGTGCAATGCACTGTAAGTCTGATTAAGCACTAGGGCTCATTCTTGCAGTGGCTACCCTCCAGTGAAAGATGGTTCGTTTATCCCAGATTTGGAGGTACAACTTCCTGCAGATTCAGTTCAAGTTGGCTGCAGAACACCAGGAGATGCAGCTTGATGCTATGGGAACATAGTGGTGTTCCCAGCCAGGCAGCTGGCTGTGTCCCAGCCCCTTTCCAGGGAGCAGAGCCTGCTCCATGCCAAGTGGCTCCCTCCTGTCTTCCTCAGGTCTTGCTGCTCAGCTTCCATACCGCCTTTGGCACAGGATTTTGATAGCATGGAGCTTCCTGGTACTTTTCCCTTTTGCAGTAAGCCCAGAGTCACTCCCTCAGCTAGGTGCAGGAAAGGGGAGCACGGCTGCTTCCCTGAAACACGCTGAGGACGCTGCCTGGAATTGTCCTTGGAACACAGTGGGAGCCTTGGCCGGCTGAAAGCGTCCTCATGGGGCGTCTCCAGACTTTTCTTGGCAAGACAAGGTGTGAGCAAATACAGGCAGTGCACAGCAGCTAGAGCTGCTAATTTCAGCCAGAGCAGCCGGTTTCCCTGTCAGGCCTCAGCTACGTTGTACCATCTGCCCTTCTAATCCTCTAACTTCAGGAGGGAGTGAGGGGTAATTCAGGGTCTGTAATCACTTGCATTAATAAAACAAAATGAAAATCCAAAGCTGCCAGGCTGTGCTACAACAACCCCTGTCAGATTTGTGTGCAGGCTCCTAGTATTCCCAGCAGCCAAGATAATGCCTGCAAACTCCTACTGCAGCTCCCAGCAGACATTCAGAAGTGCTTTATCAACACTATGGAGAAATATCCCCAGATTACTGGGAATCGGCAGCAACCAGAGGTGAAATCATCTGCAGGACTGAGGGAAAGCAGCTCTGTTTCCCTCTGTCCCAGCTGAGCCCACACCCATGAGTTGCTACACTGCCACCAAGAATCCTCCAGCCCAATGAAGCCAAGCGCTGGAAAGTCATTCGAATTTAAAAAAAAAAAGTTTTACCCTTCCAGTTTATTTTTTATGCATCAAGTTTAAACTGAACCACATGTGAGAACTTGCTTTAAATAAATGGGTCTCCCTTGCTCCCAAGGTAAAGGCTTTTGGTGTGGCTACAGTTTATCCAATTAAACTCATCCTGTGCCAGGAATCCTGAGCTGCTGCCTCACTTCAGTAATGGATTTTCCAGGATGTACCTAGATGTTCTCACTAAGAAATTATGGAAAGTCTTTGCTGTTTCCATGTCCAAACAGATAAAAATAGTAGATGATTCCTTAAAAGAACTAGAATTGCTAGAGGCAGCCTGGAAACGGAGTCATAGGGGATGCTGTAGGGGACACCAGGTAAGAAAGAGGGTTTAGTGGGTGCTTGGTAAGACAGCCAGACCATGGGGAGGGATAAAAGCAAGGCGGGGGTTCACATATAACAGGGGAAGAGTCTCTAAGAATCCTGCTGATCTCACCTAGTTCCACCTACGTGCTCACACATCCTCCCAGCCCTGCTTGTTGGAAAAGACCCCAGCAAGGGAAGCACAGCCATGTGCTGTCCAGCAGGGAAATCTGGGTGCCAAGTGACTTCCAAAGCTGTGTGTCTCTTACCGTTCCCAGAAGACACTGAGACTCCTGAATAGCGCCGTAGCATCCCAGGAATCCCACGAACATCATGACAGCTCCGACTGCGATCAGGATGTAGATTCCTGCAAGGCAGAGCGAGAGGCAGACGCATTACTGCAGAGCTTTGTCCAGCAGCATCCTCATGCCTGGCTGGACATTCTGGCTCCTGGTGTGGATAATTGTGGATGTGCAGAATTAAGGCTGAGGTGACGGCAGACATAGTAGAACACTAAATACATGAGTTGGGTCTCAAAGTGTTTGAAGCTGCAAGCACCGAAGCTTTAATATCTCCATCACCTCCAAAATCAGAAGAAATGCTGAGAGTAGCACTAGGCAGAGGATGTAGGAGGCAAGACAAGGGCTCTACAGCATCCTCAGAGCTGTAGCACGGAGTTCCCCTGGCATGCTGTTTTAAATATTCAAGCAGAGATGAAAATGATTAGTTAGCATATCTTGTAAAATAAACACTAAGGCACATGGTTTATTTATATTAAACATCCTACAAATATTTATCTGGCTAACATTTTAAAGGCAGACGAACCACAAAACCAAGGGGAAAGTACTGCTTAAGCATCTCACTTAATAAAATCCGGCACTTTTTTGTTATAGGTTCTTCCACAGTGAAGACAACATTTTTTACTTTAACTTATTGAATTTCCACAGGCAACTTGCACCATAACTAGTTCAAAGCTTGAAATGAGGCATTGGGAGTAGTTCAGAAAACAGAGGAATAAGAGTTTATTCATTCAGGAACAAGAGCTTAACTCAAGGCTCAAGTCTGCTGCCATGAGTAATCACCATGGTCTCACCAACCACGAGACTGGTGAAGCTCAGAAGATTACTCAGCCAAACACTACCAGCTCAGTTAAATTTGACACAGCTCTCTCCTGGTGTATCCCTTATATTTAGTGCATTTTTGGTTAACTAATATTCTCAACTATTGTGGTTATACTACTCTCTAAGTGAATCTTATTTCTCATTCAAAAGCAATTTGATACATGCAAAAAATTACAAACAAGGTAAGACTGCAGTCACTATTTCTAATGGACAGTGAGGGGAAAAAAAGAATCATCATGAGGATAAAAAAACACGGGGCATCTCAGAGGTACCAGCAACACAGTGATTCTTACTAGTGGTTGGGAGACACATCCCTTCAATGAAATGTTTTCTTCTGTTATGAGTGAGAATGTTTTATAGTTATTAATCAGACTGTCAGCTCTCCTTTAGGAACAGCTCTAACATAAACAGAGCTCAAGATTAAAACTGTTTGTACATGTTCGCGATGTTTAAGGTTTTTCTTATCTCTGTAGCTTTTAAACAGTCTTCTGATAATTAAAGTGCAAAGTCTAAAGGCCATGCACTGAGAGCAGAGTCAAATCAAGTCAACCCTTCTCTAAAACACCAGATACACAATAACGGTCTCCACTTGTTTAACATTCCCTTACGTATTCTTCAAACTTGGGACAGGCTGGACTTTGGCTCCCCCTTCTTCCCTCTTCGAAACAAAAATCACCAGCATGCCAAAAGCACAAGCGCCGATGCAAGAGCTGACTTGGCGAGAGGTGGCGACGGAAGCGCCACCCCAGTGGCTCCCGCGCTGGGACTCTCCGGTGTTTCTCAGCAGCACCGTGCTCACTCTATTTTTAGGTACTGCAGAAGGGAGGAAGCCAGCAGCAGGGGAAGTGCCACAATGGAGCACACTGACCCTGCAGGAAGCCCCTCTTCCCAAAACCTGACGGGAGCTGTGGCCGGAGACACCAACATCCTTGCGGCAACACTGTCAGCAAAGGGGGCCGGAGGCACAAGCTGCACCTCCTGATGTGTTCTGAAGGGGTTTCAGGAGCCATGAAAACCATACAGGCAAAAAGGTCCCCAAGCGGGCATGAGACACCTCCTTAGGTGAAGGTGTGCAAAGAAAGGAAAAACAAGCAGAAGAAACCTCCCAGGAGAGTTTCTTGGAAAGGACAGGCCAGCAGATAAAGTTTTGCAGGCCCGGCTGAAGTGGAAGGAGGTGGTTTTGTCCCAGTGGCTGGAGATGACATGAGGTGGAGCAGCTGTGGCAGCTGGTCAAGGAGACAGCGTGGCAAGCAGTGGGCTGCGCTGTGTGGGGGACGGAGGGCCCCCAAAGGGCCTGGTGGGGGTGGGAAGGCATTAATAAATCCTGTACAATGAAGGCCATCTGCTGGACACCTGCCAAGCCACAGAGACACTGATGGAGACTGTCAGACACTGCATAACTGCTGTCTCACAAAGAACAACATACCAGGAGTGGTGTCCCAAAAAACAGTCTGCTCACTGTCACCAGAAGCTGCTAATGCCCAAGAACCAGCCCTTGCCACTCCAGCTTGTACCAGAGAGGCTGCTGGCTTGGGTTTTCAACCCAAACCATGGCAGATTTTTCTTTTTTAAGCCCTGGGTAGTTCAACTGAAGAGTCTTCATCACAAGTCAGAAAATCAACTTTCCTTATCCCTGACTGCAGCAGTTTCTGACTTCTCCGACTAGGAGAATAGAGAGAAGACAAAGCTGAGCTGGGGACAAGTCATTTCCACATCTGAGAAGTCACTGTTCAAGCTGGTTAGCCCAATAGATGGGTAACAAGTAGATGCACCACATTTGAAGACCAAGCAGCATGATGCTGGGACCCCAACAACCAAGTCACCACAGACAGAAGGTTTTATTCTCAATTTTTTAAAAATAAACACTGAAGGCACCTTCTAGGCTGAACAAATATCGCCAGGAGATCACAGTTATAGAGCAACCCAGGTTGAAGGGACCTCAAATGATCACTTGGTCCAACCTTTCAAGAGAATGGGAACCTTAGGTGGCACTATCCAGAATCCTGCCCGATTGTATCTTGAAAACCTCCAGTGATAGGGACTCTTATCATGTCCCTGGGGAGGTTTTTCCAGTGAATGATTGTTCTCACTGTAAAAAATGTTTTCCTGATATTGAGATCATCAGGAGAACACAGGGCCCACTGGTGGCTAGGAAAGTTTTGCTCTGAAAACTAGGAAATGAAGGCCCAGTGAGAACCTCAACTGATGGAGAAAACTAAGAAGAAACACAGACAGTTGCTGTTTCAGAGAAGTTTTCCAGTGACCTCTGTACTTGCTTCCTCCTGAGATTTCTGGCAGCTTCAAAAAAACAAGACCAATCCTGACCTGCTGAACTCCCACCCCAGGCAGGCTGTGCAGACCTTGGACTGTCAAGTGAAGCTTCCCGCTTCTCTCCCTGCTCTCACTTCAGCAGCTCCTCATCAGAGCCAGCACCGCTGTGAAGTGAGGAAACAGCAAGAAGGAAAGGAGGGGAGGGAAGATGTGCACCACGTGCAGCTTCCTGACCGGAGCCCAGCGGATGCGAGCAGTGCGGTGGGAGCAGCAGGAACGCGCAGCCAGGCGGGGGAGAGGGCAGCGATGAGCGGTCCTGATCTTGGCAAACCACAAGGAAACCCTGGAAGGTTTCTGGAATAAAGGCCAGCTTCATTCCCAGGCACAAACAAGCAGCCATTATGGAGTCGCCTTTTGTTACCAAGGGCCACAGCACAACAGCCTCTCCTGGGAGGCAGCAGGGCAGGACTCTGCTCCAGAGTTTATTTAAAAACAAGCACAAAATATTTACTGCAACAATAGCATCTTGTATGAGGAATGCCAGTGGTGTTTCTCCACAAAAATGCCATGCTGAAGGCTGAGAAAGCAAAGGGAGGCAATCCAAGTGCCCAACCACATGCTTGAATGGTGTTTGCTTTCCACACCCATCCCTCCCCTCAAGGAATGGGACTGGTGGGGAGGTCTCCACTTCCAGACTGGGTGCCAGGCAGCTGGGGGACTATTTCACAGCAATCACGGCACAGACTGGAACGACCAAGCCCTTTTCCCAGAAAGCAGCCTGACACATCTTTGCTTTCATTCTTGGCACACAGGACGATGACGCCTAGTGTGGTTTTGGGCTCCGTGTCTGTGAGCAAGGCACCTGTCATCCCTATCCTGAACAGCACATTATCCTCCTCAAAGTCAGAGGAAACTCCTCACAAGCCTTCCCCTCCTCTGTGTAAGCATCAGAGACTGGTTAACCCCTAAAATCCTCTCCCGGGTGAGGAACTCTTGACTAAAACGCTATTTGCTCCTTCAGGGCTCCACCCAAACTGGCACAATTTGGCGTGAGCAAGGCTCCATCTGCCTTTCACATGCCACTTCCCAGCTCATTTTTATTGCAGCTTTCTCAGGGGTTTTACAAGAAGCAGCGCTGTTTGCCGTAAACAAAAAGTAAAATGAGAGAGGAATAAACTGCAAGCTGCAGTGCCCACAGCCATGCTGCCCCCTCACACAGCAGCAGTACACAACCCTGGGAACAGCTGGAGCTGCAGCAGCAGGTACAGAGAGCAAATCATGTACAGGTGTTCATGGTACCAAGGCACCTCCATGACAAACAAGAAACATTGCTACAACCGCCACACATACCCAGCCACACACCAAAGCAAGCTGTGAGCCTCAGGACCAGTATCTTGGAGTTGGGGAAGTCAGAGGAGTGGTGTCAATACTGCCTGGAGTCCTCTTTCTCCTTTTGAGATGAAGCCTTTGAGCAGAAAGCTTTAGGAGAGAGTTCAACCACTCTTAGCTTCACCTCCTCATCTGAATTCAAAGCAGGAACACAGGAACCATGATATGATCTCTTCACTCAAGAGCATCAGGACATGATGAGAAAAAGCAGCAGCAGTGGACCAAACACTATCCCCCTTTCCCCAGTACAACAGGGCATGTGCTGCTTCGGGCTGCAGGGATCTCATAAAGCTTTAGGAAAGCCCCCAAACATCAGTGCCAGGGAACTGACAGTAATTGAGCACTTCTCTTGGTTTAGTCCTAGGTGGGAAAGGGATAAAAAGCAGCCAAGAGGCCAGCTTAGCTCCCAGCTCAAGCAGATGATGCTTCCATGGAGGGCCCTTTACCTGCAGGCCAGGTAGGAAGCAGGATGCTCAGTGTGGCAGCAGGGAAGCGAGAGAAAAAGGTAGTATTCAGTGTCAGTACTTGCTTTGGCATTAAAGCAGCATAGCTGGTGCCTGCAGGGTTGTAAAACCATGTCCTGTCCCTGATGAGAAGTAAAGAAAACAAGAAGAAATAAACAGTCTTAAAAAAAGGACACGATGAAAAAACAAATAAAAGGAGAAACAAGCACAGGAGCATCCCTCTAAAACAAGCAGGGAGCAGGCCAGCCCTGGCCAGCCCTCCTCCCATGCCCCGCCATCCCTGTCAGAGACGCTGGGCAGCTCCAGGCATGGGCATTCCTGGACAGCACCCTACTTCTCCCCTCATTTCAATCCTCTCCCAGCATCTTTAACTCACTAGTCTAATGGAAGCCAGTCACTGCCCCCAGGTCACCGTGGCAATATTTCCAAAAGACAAAAAAGAAATCAAATAAGAAATCCCCCCTCAGCATGACACAATGCTTCCTGGGAAAACCAGGCAGCTCTTCAAGCTGTGCCTGCCCTCCCCATGGGATGGGCTTTAAAAAGGGGCTGAGAGCAGAGGAAAGAGAGATGTTTGTTCTCCCAGCAGGCTCCTGCGGGGAGACTCTGCTCATCCAAGAGTTTTGCAAGCCTCTGAGGAAAGGAGGGAGGCTTCAGTGCCACCCTGCCATTGCTCCTGGCCTGGAGATGCTGAACATCACTGGGCTCATCACCACTGCAGCTGCAGGGAAGGGTGGGACCATCAGACAATGGCAGGGAGACTCCCTCCTACTCCACACCATCCATCGTGGAAGAACACTCTTCCCTGTAGCCAAAGAAATGACCATGATGTTCTTCCTTGCAGCTTGGGGGCATGATACAGGCAGGGAGTGGAAAGTCCCTCCAGGGCAGGGTTGAGGCAGGAAAAAGATGGCTGCGCGAGCCAGCCAGCAGAGGAGGATATCCTAGGCATTTTTGTCCAGTTGCCCAGTGGAATTGGCCCAGCAGAGCTGGCAGCGCTTTCTTGAAAGTGGGGTGAGAGAGAGGGGGGCTGGAAAAAGAGAGGGTTTGCTGGAAGACGACAAGTGGGAAGCCCCTCCATTCCCCTCCACCCCCTTTCCCAAGGAAAACATTGCTGCTCTGTAGCTGCTAATGACTTCCAGATGGAGCAATAGGATCACAAAGCATGGAGAGCTCTCATGGGGAGATGAAAGCCTGGACATGCTGCCCTCATCTGCAAGAACAAGGCAAGAAGAAGCCATGGGCACCTCTCTGTCAGAAAAACAAAGGGATGGTGGGGAAAGCCCCAAAGAATGTCCTCGTGTGCACACACTTATACCCAAATCCCCTCCACAGAGGTCCACAGTCACGTTTCTTCTCCTCTGCCTACCCAGGAAACCTCCCAGGAAGGAGATTTAAGTTTTGTAAAGTCAGCATACCTCCAAAAGCTGGGAGGAAGTCTATGGCACATCTCCAGGACTGGCATGGACAAAGGTGGCACAGCACAGGAGAGCCAGGCTGGAATACACTGGCCCATCCTCTGCTGCCCCAGCCTAGAGCGCTTCTGGACATTTCAATGTGCCCTGGGGTCCCACCCACTAAGAGAGCACAAATCCCACTGGAGGGTTCCTTGTAGGCTTTGCATGCTTTAAACATGGTGGAGGTTTTCTAAGGAAAATTGCCAAAGCTACAGGTTTAAACAGCTCTGCAGAGCAAGGAGCCACCTCTGGCACAGGTCCAGGGCAGCAAAGCCAATGGGAGGGGACAAAGGAGAAGAACAACTACATTAGTTGCAGTTGGATAGATCTGAACCCAAAATAACCTGATGGTACTAATGTATTTTTAAAGTCATAACCAGTTTTAGTCTGCAGAGTTGACTTGATCATAACAAAGGTAGAATGAATTACAATTAAATGGAAATCAAATGGAAATGCAATGAAATAACATGTTGCTTTCTTAATAGAAATTGAATTCTGTGATAAGAATACAAAAAAAAAAAAAATTGTACTCTCAGATACATGATGTAAGCCAGAAAGGAAAGTACTAAAAAAGTGTTTTGCCTTAAAACTACTATTTTAAAAAGAATTCCAGTGTTATTGAAGGAGTTGATCTGACGGTGATTAGAGGAAAATCTAGAACAAGTAAATCTCAGCTTTTGGTTTTTTTTTTCTTTAAGGGACTAAATAATTAAATTGTCCTCAACTGTAAGTAAGTTTATTTCCAAGACAGAAAAATGTATGTACTTCTAAAAATCCACACATATATTATTTTTTAAATAATCCATTTTGCTCGTGTGGTTCAAGGCCAAATGCAGACCTTGGTCTCCACTGCCAAGCACGCAAGCCTGGCGACAGCTCATGTGTCTGGTGGAAAATCTCCAACACAGGGGGCCTTGAAAAAGTAGAGCACAAATGGGTGAGAGAAGAAACCAGTCCTGAACCAGCTGTGTGCATCCACAGGGATCCCTGCAGTGCCTCATGCCAGAGCTGAAGGTGGTTTTTCCCTGGTGTTTATTACAGAACCTACAAACCAGGAGCCTCAGGCTCTTCTCTAGTCCTTTCACAAAGAGTTCAGCAAAAGATGTGCTGTTGAGTCTAACCCCACGATGCACGGAAGTTGGCACCATCTCTAAAAGATGCCTATCATTTCCAGAGGGATGGGGACAAGGATTGGAGCAGGAACAGAAACCAAGACCTTCTCATTGCTCATGGCAGGTGCACAGCCACTGGAGCACTGTGGACCTCTAGAGCCTTTTCAACACACTGGAGCTCTGCTGAGCCCCCTCTGCAATGAAAATCTCCCTGAAACCCCAGAAATCACTGCTTTTCTGGCCCACTCTCTGCTGCTCCAGCCTACACCACTGAAAAGGCTAATTAAGCTAGATTAGCTAAAAAGGCTCATTAAGTTATGGATAGAAGGGACAGCTCCTCCACAACCATTTAGCCAACACAAGTCTGTCTCAGTGATAAGCTGGGATGCTCTGCACTGCTGGGCATGTCTGGGACCCATGGCAAGAGTGGCCAAGGCATCCTCATGCGCTGTAAGGACAATGGGCACACCTGGGGAAAGAGCTCTGAGAGCTGTCCCCATCCCTACCCTATGCACTGCCACTTAGCAGACCCTCCTCTCTGCAAGGGTCAGATTTCCCTGAGCCCAGCAAAACCTCATGACAGGACTTCCAAAATCCTGAAGACAACCATGAAAGCTTCAGTTCAACTCAGATAAGTACTCACTTGTAAGAAAGACTTCAAAACCTCCCTGTGCTTTCTGGCCCATTGATTCTAGACCAGTCTGCATGAAAAGCAGCTTGAACTTGTTTCCAGGGCAGAAATCATTATCCTGGATTGTATTTGTTCCGAGGAGGATGGTGAAGACAGTCTGATTCACCTCCTGAGAGAGCCTGTGTTCCCATTAGCCGGTGTCCCTTCCACGCCTCAGTAGCGCTCACAGGCACATTCACCACCTTAGTCCCAGGCCACTGCTGCTCTCAGCTGTGCCCCACCTGCCTCCCTCAGGCTTTGCTGCCTGACTGGCTTGGGAGCTGGATCAACATTACCTAGGGAACTCCCCCACCAAAAAAAAAAACCTCTCTTGCCTTTCTGTTGGGACAGTGACACCCAGCAGGATGACAGGGAGAGGCAGCGGTGGCAGCAGGCTCAATGGCCAAGCTTAGCCCACTGCTGTAGGCCTGTCTGAAACCTCACACCCCTCCCCTGTGCCACCATGCTCCAGGGAGGAGACACTACCCAGCAGAGGATTTACTAATAAAATACAAAGGACCTAGATGGAAGCAAAACTAACCCCTTCCTCACCCTAAAAGCTAAGTAGGAAACCACAGCCCAGCTCAGGACACTTTTGCACTCCTCATCGTGGCTGGCCACGCTCCCAGGGCCGAGCTAATTAGAGCCACAGGTTGTGTTGCCCTGTCACTTGCTGTGAGCAGCTGGAGGCAGATTTCCTATTTTGGATCTGGCAGGAGAGAGTGGAGCCGAGACCATCCAGCTGCTGTGCTCCATTCCTCGCTAGGCAGCTTGAGGGAAAGCACAGGAAGGGCAGCAGCAGGGACGAGAACCCAGTGATGCTCCCAGCACACAGGCAGCCCAGCAAGGGGGAAGTGGGAAACCGTGGGGTGTGGGTCTAAGGCAAACAAGAGCTGAGGTTTTTATTCCTGCCCTCCTCAAAGCATTTCACCCACAACAGCCATCTCCAGGCATCACATAACCAAATGTTTGAAGGACAGGGAACCTAGCTTTTTCCTCCCACTTGTCATCCCACCAAGAAAGGGCAAAAGCAGTAAGTCCAGAGTCACTTGCCTCTTCAAGATCCCCAGGTGCTCTTAAAACCAGCGACACCACAGCACTAACTTATTGTGGAGAGATCAGAACTGCTCCAATTTGTACCGGTGTCTGCAGAGAGAGACCAGCTCAGCCTTCTTCTATGGGCTCTCCTAAGACACTGAATCACAGTTTTGTTGTTTGTTTGGGTTTTTTTCAATGATACTTTAATGTGTAGGATCAGTAAATATCTGAGAAGCGGTCAACCAGTTGTTAGCAACTTATCAATGCCTCTAGCTATCCTGAAGGATGTTTTCGGCCTTGTGACCAACACCTTCCCAGCCTCCAGACAGACAAAGCATTCCAGACACAGTGTTATCCAAGAGCAAGAAGGATTTTGGTTTCTGAATTTCAAATAAAGCAAGTAAGTGCATATCAGACCATAAGCCAAGCTCAGATGAAGAACAAGTATTTTCCTTTACAGTTATGAAAGCATGGAACTAAGGTGCTCCAGCTATCCTCATCCCTGGCACTGGAATTTATTTACAGTCCTGAAGGAGTTAAAGCATTTGCTGGAGCACTGGATCCACAGCCAAAATGGAAGTGTCAAAAGCCAAGACTGGAACAAGTGGTTAGGGGATCAGATGGTTTGCACGCCGTGCTGAGGAAAAGCCTGTGAACAAGGGCCTGTTTAATAACCTCCCAAGCCAGCCCACAAGACAACTCGCTGCATGCAATGCCAAAGTGCTGGGGAGGAGGGGTAGTGCTTGTGGGAAACCCCAGCCCGCAGAGCCCTTTCCCTGTGGCTGGAAAGGCGAGCAGGGGAACAGCTGCCTGTGCCCTAGGGGCTAACAGGGTGACTGCTGAGATGGTCCTGTCTGGGAGCTGAGGGCAAGGACTGCTCCTCTACTCCTGCTCCTGCTGGAGCCTCAAGTGTCATGCCTGGTACTCTGTAACTTCCCTGCTCGCCACAGCCTCTTTCTCCCATTTCCCCATCACCCTCAAATCCATTATTTTTACTCTCCCATAACACACAGACACACTGGAAAAATAGCCTTTAAGAAACAGCTCCAGCTTTGGGGCAGGGGAAAGGACACAAAAAGAAACCAAGAGATGCCAAGTCCCTGCTTTCCTACTTCCCTTTCTCACTCAGTACACACCCTATGATAGAAGTTTTCCTCCTTGGACAGTGTTTATTGCTTCCCCCTGTTCCTGCAGCACTGCAGCAAAGCCTGGCTGGCCTTTAAAAGCCTCCTGACAAATCCCGGGACCAGCGCCCTGTGCCAGACACCAAAAAGTGGTTTGCAAAGGAAAAAGAAAACAACAGAGCTCTGGAGGCCAAGCCCAGAGAAGTTCCCATTCCCAAAAGCAGGAACATTGTGTACATGTGTATATTGCACACCAGAGGAGAAAAAGGAAGGAATATCAGTTGTAGGAGAGAGGAAAAAGGGGGGGTGGGGGGGTGGAGCAGGGTTGGGGGGGAAGCAAAAAGAAATCCCAGCCTTCAGACTCCAGAGGTCTGGCTGGGAAAGGCAGCAACTGAAAGAAATGCTCTGCTGTTCTTACTGCATGGAAATTACAGCTGCCAGAAGGAATCCAGGCCAATCTGTTGCTGAATAGAACTTTAAAAAGACAGCCAGTCTCAAATCATGGGCTGCTCACGGGTGTTGGAAAGTCAGTGCGGTGGTGTGACCCACAGTCCTTCCCCAACTCCTTCTAAACAGTGAAGGCCGAGGACAAAGACAAAATAAAAAGGAGTGGAAGAGTAAAAGATACTCAACAGGCAGGAGGGAAGGACTGTGCCCCACACTCCAGGTCCCCCAGGTTTAGGGAGAAAGTGTTACCTAGGGAGATATCAGTTGTTAGCCCCCCCAAAAGAAGGAGAGGTTTGGACTGGCTCCTGGAAAGGAGAGAGTTTAACTTCTTATGAGATCTACAAAGGGGAAATGCTGCAAATAGAGCTCTGGGTGTGAGGCAGGAGAGACAGCAAGACAGAAAAACTCACAGCTATTTACAGCAGGAACACCTTCTGTAACCAGGGACGGGCAGGGAGAGGGCTCAGGCATGCTGTTTCATGGGCAAGCAGGGAAACGCAAAGGAAAACCCTTTCCAGAAAGTAATTTTAGCTACAGGTGAGAACAGGACATTGGATCAGACGATGTTCCCAGCCCCGTCAGCCTGTGCTCCAAGCCAGCTCCTGACTGGCAGCCAGCCCCTCCTGCAAGCTGCTCCCCCTTGTCTGTGAGGGATCATTGGAGAACAGGGGAAAAACCGGGGGTTTCAGCTTCCAGCATGCCAGCATGCTGTCAAATTAACAAAAATCATGCTAAACTTAATCGTAGTGCACAGAGGCTCCACCTGCCCCTCCTGGAGAACATGAGTCACATGCTCACCAAGCTTCACTTTCTACTGCCAGGCACTCTGTCGGCTACTTTTACATCCCTTTGGATAGGAAACGAGACACGCTTCCAAGAAGTCCCCCCTCTTCCCAAATGTGCTCTGGAGAAAACCCATTACACCACAACACGTCTTTTTGCGTTTTCAGCTGATGTGGATTTGGACTCTGCGCTCGGGCCACGGCCAACATTTATCAAAGGCTTTGGCTGGCACAGCAGGGGATATTTTGGAGAGTACAAGGGCAGCAGGAGGTATTTTTACTGTGACCTCCTTGATGCTCACCTGGAGCTTTCCGCCCTGCTTTTGGGTACACTGCAGCCCACCCTGGGGCACAACACCGAAGCAGCACCACCAGCACCCCCACAGCTACTCACCAACGTAGAAGGTGTTGGGGGCCTGCTTGTCCCCCAGCTGCAGGTACAGGATATTTGTTGTCTGCGAGTCATGGCGGAGCCACAGGGCCACTCCCAGGATGATGCCTCCAGCCAGCTGGGGAGAAAACAGAGGGAAGCAAGGGTTACCCACTGTTCCAGCCACATCGGACCCAGACTCGCAGTTTTTTGGTGGGAGCAGACTTGCTTTTCATCTTCCCACAAATATACAAGAACATCCTTTCTAACCATCATCCCACCCCTGCAACATGCTTTGTGCCCCACAGATCATAGGCCGTATCACCTTCCCTGCTTTATGAGAAGACCCCTCATTCTGGGGATGTGCAAAGCCCTTTCCAGTTCTTGCAGGAGATTTCTTTCCCAAGAGGTATTTTATTATGCCACTTAAATGGAAGGCTCGGCCTTACCCAAGCAGAAGGAGACATGCCACTAAGATTTTTAGGAGAGCTTTTCAACAGAAGTCAGGATCAGTCCCAATTACTCCCTTTTTCCAATGGGCTGTTATCATCCCATTCCATTTCTCTGTGAGGTACAAACAGAAAGTGCGGGAATTTTTCCTCTCTGCCCCCAAGTCTTGCATGCACATGACTTCCCATCCAGGCTTCCAGTCGAACACACCTAGTGTTCCCCTGGCACACAGGGCTTTCCTTAATGTCCTAATACAGGAATTGAAGCAGAGCAAGGCGTGGGTTCAGGCCAAGGCACCATCACACCACTTTTGGGGGCCTCCAGGCCAAGACTGCTGCCTTGGCCATGCTGTCCAACAGCAGAAGAGCAGCGCAGCCACATACATGGGTGCACACTGAGACGTAGGACTGACCAGGGCAGGGACAAAAACACACTCCAGATGTGGGAGGAGATGTTCTGCGCATGGGATGTCAACTCAGCCACTGGGATATTTATGTACAAACAATGGGAAGTTTTATGACTGACTTCCTCACTGTTTTCTCTTTCACGGAGGGGCTGGGAATGGCAGCGGAAGATGGGAGCAGATATGGGGCACTACAGCAGGGAAGGTGTCACTGAGAGGAACTTGAGGTAGAGCATTTCCTGCAGGACTCATTGTGTTCTTTGTGACATCCCCCGTCCATTTAAAAGCATAAGAGAGAGGGGAAAAATTATAAACACCTGGAAAAAAATCCACACCCTTAAGAATTCAATATCACTGCTGTGAAAAGCTGAAAGTACCTGTTCAAATGCTAATTTAATTTTGAGTGTCCTAAATCCTTGAAGCCATTCATCTTAAAAAAGGGAAGATAACTACAAAAGGGCACAGAAGTAGAAACATGCTTTTTCTAAAAAGGTCTGAATCAGGTCAGCTACAGGCATGTAAGGCACCATGAAGGTCACATTAAAAAAAAAAAACCAAACAAAACAAAAACAAGGCAAGACTTTTTCAGTAAAAGTGCAAAGTCTCCAGTTGTGCAAGCACAAAAAGGAACACAGGAGGACTGGGATCTGCAAGACAGGCTTCTGATGGGAGCCTGGCTTTCCCTCTTGGGAGCTCTGCTGGTGGTTTCCTCCTTGCTCATTTCTATAAATCCCAGCCACAAGACTTTTACAGGAGTTCCATCAAAGTGGGGTAAACCCACACCATTTGTTCCAAACTCACAGGACAAGCTGCTCTTGGGGTTTTTCCACTATCAGACGGAGAAAATCCCCATCAGCTCCTGGAGAGGAAGGGAAATCTTTGCTTTTCCCCAGTCTGCCACCAAAGTAGTCAGCTTTTAACACTTCTCCCACAACAACCAATGCAACTTCCCCACTGGCACAGTCCCTCATCCCTCCTGCACTAGGGCCAGCCTGAGGTTCTCCAAACGCTGGCAATGCAGAAAAGTCACGAAAGCCGCTCTGTGCTCAAGTCCAGCTCCAAATAAGGCAGGTTGTGGCTTCGCACAAAGTTACCCAAATCCAGCCTGGCGTGGCTCGTTCATTGTCTGAGGGCATAACAAAGTGTGTGTTTTGACTCTCAGAGGAAAGAATATGTCCCCAGATTAATCCATGCCACTCAAAGTAAAGCTCTCCTGGTAGCTGCTAGGAGAGAGAAGATCCTGAGGAAGGTCTGGATTTCTGTGCTGGCTGGAAGAGGTAAAGAAAAATGGCTGCAGCCCTATTTGTTTTGGTTTTCTCCCTGCAAGGACACATTGCTCTGCCCTGACATGCTGCCCTCCACACTCAGCAGTACCCACCCCAGCACGCCCTGCCACCCATGGCGAGGTTGGGATGACACCAGCAGCTCCTTTCCAATCCAATTTGCCTTAAAATACCCAAGAGCGCTGAAAGCAGACTGCAAGCTATCCTTGAGATACTTTTTAATCATGTGGGAACATCAGCTAAAGGGGTGGAGCCTCTTCTCATGCATCAAACCCACCCCAGCAGCGAGGTCTGCCTAAGACAGCCAGCTGAACCAACTCCAGATGTTCCTGGTTTCATCCTGAATGCGCCCCGGGAACATCGCACATCCCTCCCGCACCGCCTGACTCCATTTGCATTTTTTACAGAGCATGGAAGACCTCTGAATGGAAGCTTTAATCCAATAGCAGCTGGATTTCCTAAGAGAAAATGACATTCCCTTACTAATGAAAACAGGGTTTGGGCTACGATGAGTAACTTTTTCCATGAAAACCATACATCCTCCCACCACCAAGAAGTCCAAAACGGAGTTAAGGCTCTTTCTTCTCAAAGCAAGGAAAACAAGAGGGAGAAAACATTGTCAGCTTGCCACAGTAACTCTGCCTTCTGCTGTACCTTGCTTGGGATAATCTCATTTTTAATAGAACAATTTGTTCCAGATAAAAGCTTGGTATTTGCTTCCCCTTCCATCCTACAACTGCTGTTTGCCAACACAAGAGCCCAAAGAGCTCCAACCACTGACGGCAGCGTGACACTCATCTTTAGGCTGCACATCCTCATAGGTATCACCGTTTTTTTCTGCTGTGGATATCTGTAATCTCACACAGGTTATCCCACTGATCTTTGTGTTCCCAGCTTGTCAGACAGCAACGTCGCACAGTCTGGAGCCATCGCTTGTCGTGATACACTCCAAGCGCCCAGCACAGCTCTCCATTTCAGTTTTTGGGGACTGCAATAATCTAAAAGCTGCAACTTCAGCAATGCCAGCAGTGTGTCAGACTTTGATCTGCTTTCCAAAAGCTGACCTCCCCAGCCTGCTGTTCTCCTGCCAGCACCATAGCACTCGTGGAAGGCACATCACTGGTGTTCCCCAGGATGGGGCTGGCCCCAGAGCTCACGCCCGGAGCAGCTTCCTGGCACAGCAGAGGTGATGTTGCAGGCTCCTACGTTTCCTCTTTACTGCTATTTTCCAGCTTCCAGAGATTTATTGCTTCTTCCACAGACAGCTGGACTTTTCCAGCTGGATCCTGCCTGCCCAAGGCTTGCTTCTTCAGGAATGCTGTTCCTGGTTGACACAGTGGGGACAGTCCCCATCGAATGCTGCCTAGGGGAGGCAAAAGGCAGGGCTCATGTCCCCAAGAGGTGATGGGATGGTACCCCATGAGAGGAGGTATCACCAGATGAGCAACACGAAGAAGGCAGGTGTGCAGTCCTGGTTTGCTGCTCAATCCACAGTGCATGTAGTGAGGCTCCTTCCTGGACTAAGCCTCACCAATGGACATGCTGTTCACCCTAAAATTTCCAGATCTAGCTGTGGGGCAAGGGAACAAGCCCATTTTTCACAGCTTAGTCACTCCTCCTCTCCACAAGAAATTCTCATGAATTAGGGGAGCAAGGAATGACCCCATTCCCCTCTTAATGTGGTGTACCCCACTTCTGACCTGCCCCCACCTTAGCCTGTTGCTCCCTAAATCTCACATATGCCAGGATGTGCATCACCGCCCCAGTCCCTTCCGCTGCCCCCAGCCTTTTTCCTCCTGCTCCCTTCCCTCCACCCTTCTCAGAAATAGATTTCCTGGATGGGAGGAAGAGAAGAAAGAAGTTCTGGCTACAGGGCAGCTTGCTGGGCATGCCAAAGCAAAGCAGACAGACATCCTATGCCTCAAGTCAGCAAAGGAGGGAAGTGGAGGTGCCAGCAGTTTCACAATGCTGTATTTTAGCAGTGCCACTTCCCACAGCCACGGCTGGTCCTGCCCCCCCGGTCGTGCTTCCCAACCTGGGTGAGCCCAAGGGCCAGGAGAGGCTCTCACCTTGCTGCAAAAATGCTGCCAGCAGAGGTCACACAACCATACCTGGGAAATACCTATTGCTAATTACTATTAATTAGTAATTAACAGTAATTAATTATTATTAATAATACCTATTTCTAAATTACTAACAAGAAGCAGGATGCTGCCAAGAAAGCTTAATGAATCTTAGCTGGTTTATGATTAAGGTAGATGACTGGAGATTTTTAACAGGTTTTCATGCTGCAGAGGTTTGCAGCTTCCCTTACACCAGCTGGAAGCAGAACCCTTTGTGAGGGCAGCACCCAGACCCCACCCGAGGGGGGTCCTAGGGCTCCTCTCCAACACAACCTGGAAAGCAGCTGAGATGGAGTAACAACGAATCCTCCTCCTTTCAGGTGCGGGGGGATGCAGAAAAACAAAGTGGCTTGCCAAGGTTGAAGTATCTTTTCATGCAAGAAGCCCCTCATACAGCCAGGAACAAACCCCTAATTTGGGGTTGAATGCTTTGCTCTCAGGTAATTTGTGGGTCTCTAGGGGAAGCAGCAGGAATCATACTCTCCAATATGTGCAAAGTACATAATGAAACATCATTCTGGTGTTCATCATACATGCACCCAGCATGAGCGGGGGAAAAAGCAAGGAGACAGACTTGTAACTTGATGGAAATAACCTTTGGAAGGGCAGTACAAGCCCTTGCAAGATCTGTGCTCGCACCTTAC
Organism: Corvus kubaryi; assembly: GCF_017639235.1. NCBI lineage: Eukaryota > Metazoa > Chordata > Aves > Passeriformes > Corvidae > Corvus > Corvus kubaryi. The sequence continues at coordinate 4,934,958 of NW_024581131.1, forward strand.
AGGTCCTGCACTATCAGCCTGAGGACTGAGGCAGGCAAGAGAGGGACACATGGAATGTGCCCAGGTAGCACTGCGCCTTCCCACAGCCTGCACCTCGCCTCCTGGAAAGCAGATGAATTTCTTTTCTACTGCAACAGCTGCACCTCATGGAACTGCTGAAAGGGCATGGGGTAGAGCAAAGGGCTGACAGCTGAATGGTGGCCAGGAACCCGGGAACTTGGGCTCGATGCTGCGACCATCTCCATGCTATGATGTCAAGTCTTCACACCAAAAAGTCACTTGAAGTTTTAAGGTGAGAAGCACTAGAGATCACCCCTGTGCTGCTTGTTGGGATGCACTGTGGGATGCCCTGGAGCCCCTTGGGAGGGTGTAAGCAGGGGAAGGGACTTCAATCAGACACGCAGCTTCAGTTGGACAGCCACACAATGCAAAAGCTGATCTTGGCACAGGCACTCACAGGCAGGAGTGGCAGACAGGACTCTGTGACAGCACAGGCGAGGTCCTTCTGCTGCCTTCCACAGCCATCGCGCTCCAGGGCACCAAACATCAGGCTGAAAGTTTGCAGGCAAGGCCTGCCCAGGAATTGCAGAAAAGGCTTTTGGGAAGAGCGCCGTGCCCTGCAGGCAGGAGGAGGAGAGCAGCCTGCAGCCCTGCTCTGCTCCCAGCAGCACACCTTCCAGCAGCGGCTATTAATAGAGCTGCCAGCCGGAGCGAAATTCTCCACTGGTGCCTATAGTTACCAGCCCTACAACACTGCAGAGCTTTTCAAAACAACCTCCAGAGGAACACTCCCGGAGGAGCAGCATGCCAGAGGCCAAATAAAGCTTGATGGATGGGAGGAGAATGGGAATCCAGCACCAAAACCCAGGAGTGGGGTCCTATGATGGGGAGCACCGTGCCCCAGCCTGATCCCTGTTGCAGACAGAAGTAGCACTTCCCAGGGTTAACTGCCCTCAGGAGAGAGGAAAACAATTTGAGATATTGCTTTAAAATTAATTTGGCCCCATACATAAGCATTTAACTACAATGGTGATACAACTGCTTTCTCTTCTTAATAGTACAGTGAAAGGCACTTCCACAGTACAGGATCAAAGGGTTTCTCACTGTTAATGCTCTTGCAGGAGATAAGCATTACAGTGGCTGACAGGAGAATAATCTCAGGAAAACAGAGCAATGCCATTCCAGCCAGCAGCGCTCCCTCCTTTTTGGCTGCAGCCCAGCCCATAAAGTGCAATCAGGTACCCCCATGGGGCAGGGTGCACCCATCTCTTCAAAAAACCTTCTGCACACAGAGACTTCAGAAGAGGTTTTGTAGATGATGGAAGGACAGAGACAGAAAGCCCTAAAACACATCCCAGAGAGACATCAGCAACAAAATTTGAGTCCAGGCACTGAGCCTCCTAAGGAAACCTCTCCCTTGCCCTTCAAAGGCAGGTGTTAAGTAGCTGCAGGGTGAAACACACACGGAAAAAAGCTGGCCTGTACATCGTCCCAGGATACCAAACCCAAAATCTGTGGAAGAAGATGCTGGGCCAGCATCAGGTCCTTGCTGCTTGCCAGGCTCTCTGCGATTCCCAGGGAGACCAACAGCCCAACCAGCCAGGCACTACCACAGGGAGCACTGCAGCAGTGCTCAGCCCAAGCATGCACCCACAACAAGATGCAAGCTAGCTTGTTAGTCCACAGAGTTACTTCAAACCTGTGTTTCTTCATTTAAACCTGTGAGCAGTGGTACACAGGCACCCTCCTCACCACAATGGGACGGTCATGTGCCACTCAGCAAAAGCCTTACCATGGAACAACCACCATAGAGAGCTGCCACCTCCCCACACCGTCACCCCTCATCACCAACACCAAGTATCTCTGTGCAGGCTTTGTAGACTCCAGGGTACAACTGACAGATCTTCTAGTGTAGCACAAGAAAATAGGCAGCTCCTCTACCCCTTCCCTTTCAATCACCCCTGTCAACTGAGACTTTCACTTCCACCTTTCCTCTGATTTTGCCCTTCCTTCCCTCTGCACACAGACTCTTAACACACCCCCTCACACACGGAAGAGAAGAGTTACACACTGACTGGAAAATGGCATTAGGATCAAGCTCTTCCTTTTAATTAGACACCTCTCTGGTAGGGCAGTCAGTGGTGCTCTCAACCTGGAAGGCTGCCATGGGCTGTATTAGCTAATAAGCTTGAGCAATTCTTCTCCAAGCAAGTCAATTCCTCCTTGGTTATGTTTAATTATATTTTAAAATAGCTCGCTGACTTCCTTCAGCCTCCCCAGGGACTCTTTGCAGTGGTGGTCAGTTCAGCCCCACGCACTGAGCTCTGCTGTTGGGTTTGGATAATTCAGGAGAGCAGTCAAAGTCCAGCCATCTTATAGGGATGGGATAGAGAAGCAGCTCCAGATGCCCAGCCCAGCCCTGCTCAGGGCTGCCCATCACACCAGCCAAACTACCCAGTAACAGCTACTGCTCCCTCTCACAGGGCAGAGTGCCACTTGCCACCAGCCACCCCAAGGTTTCAGGACAACTTGGCAGCACAGAAAAACTTCTGTCTTTCCAGCCCCATGTTTTGCTAACCAGGTGAAGCCCCCAGGTGCTGACCATGGCCTCCTCCACCACTTCATTAGGTGGATGCCACTGTGAAACACGTGGGGACCCTCTCTGCTGGGACAGGCACCCGTTTGTACATGTGGTCCATGTAGCAGCTGCTGCTCCCTCAAGAGCCACCTCGGACCAAGCACAACCTTGGCATCTTCTCAAGAATGTGTGCACAAAGGGAAAGCAATCCCAAAAAATCAAATAAAATTGAAACATTTCAGGTACAATGAATGAGGAGCTGGCAGTGGGTCACCTTTACCCTTTGCTTTTTCAACACAGCAGCTTTGTGAAATTCCCCCAGAGCTGCCAGGGGAAGGAAGGGGGAGGAAGCCAGAGGGGTGTCAGTTTATTTACACTCCAGCAGGATAGCAGGGCTACATTAAAAAGTTATCAAAGTAACTAAGGCTGAGAATTGCTTCCTTTCTTCCTCTTGGGCACTTGAACAAGCTCCTGTGCAGCACAGCATGGTGCCTGCCAAACTTTGGGTTCTGCCTCTGGCTTGTTTTCATCAACAGCACCCAGCATCAGCTGTGCACAAGGCAAATCATAAGCAAATAAGCACGAGGAGCCCATCAGCCCTTGCATAATAACCAGCTATCAGAACTAAAGGGCTGCAAGTGCCCTGTCTCACACCTCCCCTGTAGTTAGAGGTGGTGTCCCAACACAGCCAGCCTACAGCAAGGGTGCTCAGCACCACGTTCTGTCCTTAAATGCCACCCCATGAAAAGGACCGTTGCACTTTGGTGGCAACAAAGGTATCCCTCCCCACCTGGGGGGTGCAAGGTTGGCAGCTAACCTGCCTTTGTGGTAAACCTAAAATTCCTCTCAACTACTAATTTAAAAAACAACACAAAAGGGCTTGAAAACTCCAAGATCTGGTATTCAACCACCATTCAGCTGGCCAGCCTCACAGACAGCATCGTTAATTCTAATGGAGTCCAGGCTCCCAATCTGCACAGGAGACAGTGCGAGGGGACCAGCAAGTCCAGTACTGGGAGCTGTTTTGGGGAACCAGTAGGTCACAGGCACCCCTCCTTGGGAGGAACTGAAGCGTCTACCCCTACTCACAGGGAGCACTCTCAAATAGGGCAGGGCAAGGCACCTATTCCAGAAGTCATAACAGGGAAATTATACAGATTGGCTATTCCTCGTGGAATCAAAACATCCATTTATAAGAGATCAGCTCTTTTGCAAGACTTTGAGATGACCAAGTGATCTCACTGAGGAGTCGTGGCTGTGCAGAGTCCCCAGCATCCTTCCTGCCACCCAGGAGACCCTTCCTCCCTCGCAAGCACAGCCGGCAGCTTCTTTGACATGAATGGCAGGAAATCAGGACCAGAAGGGAAGAAAAAGCCCTGGGATAAGCACGATAACTCGGAAGGAACAACACTTCACAGACAATCCTATCCGCCTCCATCCTGCCATTTTAAGAGTGGAAGAAAAGGTTAAAACAAAACCAACCCAGAACTGTCCCACGTTCATGCAGCTGGCAACAGATCAGCAATTAACACCGTTGTCGTCAGAGCTTGTTATCTCCCCCTTGGCCAGCGTTATACCCAGAAACAAGGCGAAGAGGCCTGAAGTGAGCACCCACTTGGTTAAACCCTACACCTCCCAGAGATGGGGACCCCCGCAAAGAGCTTCCCCAGGCACCCCCAGGGAGGAGTCAGCAGGCAGAGACTCCAGTCAGGCAGTGCAACTCCAGGTGCCCAAGCAGGGTTTACCCTGGAAGGCATCGGTCCCCTTCCCACATCTCTAGCCCCCCTTGCTATGTTTGCTGCTGTAAACGAGCATTAAGAAAAAAGAATCCCAAATCCTCAACAACAGAGCAGGGTGTCAGACAACGGGCACAGGGTATTGGACAAGGGGCATCCGAGCGGTGCCTTGCCTGGCAGGGTGGGGCTGGACTCACTTCCAAGACAAAAAAGCATTTCTTGGAATGGAAACCAGTGTACTTAAAACACGAAACCAGCAGCCTGCTCGGGCACATCTCGTTGCCCCCGAGCGCAGGAGAAGGGAGAGAGCGACTCTTGCCAGCCAACCTCGCGCTGCCGGAGGCTGTTTCTAATCGGGACAAACCTGGTTTGCAGGGAAACCGGGATACGCCGCCTGTTTGCTAAATTAGCCGCATGTCTAGATGGATTATTTCATGAGAAACTTTCTCAGGAAAGGCAGCCTCTTCAGCCTAGATAGAATTTGCATCCTAAAATAACTTCCCGGGCGGCGGGGGCAGCGGTCCCCGGCGCGGGGCCAGGGCGGCCGGGGCCCGGCTCTGCCGCCAGCGGCGGGGCGGGGGGCGCGGAGCCAGCCCCAAACCGCCCGTATTTGCTGAACGCCCCCTCGCCGGCAGGGCCGACGCCTCCCCTCCGCTCCCTCCGCCTGGCAGCATCCCTGCATCCCTCCCTCCTTCCCTCCCCGGCTGGGGAGCGCCGCTTTCCACAGCGCAGACCCGCGGCAAGAGGGGCTGCGGGAGCCTCCCCGCCCCGGCTCTGCCCCCCGCCCTTCCGCTCCGAAAGGCGCCCGTAAACATCTGCGGCGGCGGGAGGCGAGCATCTTAAAGGTGTTCTCCAACCATCCTACGGTTCTACCTCCCCCTCTGCATATCTATTTAAAAAATAGACATAAATAGATATACACGTACGATTACATACGTACGCATGCATTAAAATAAAAAAGCAAAGGATAATCACCCTCTCCGTCCTTCAAAATTAAAAAAAAAAAAAAGGAAAAAAAAAACCAAACAAAAAACCCCTAAGGCACATCCCAGACAGCAAGTCTCAATGCTGGGGGGCAAGAAGGAGGCTAAACCCAGGCGCAGGCAGACGAGCCATATTGCAGCCTCCTTATTTAAAGGCTGGGGGGCTCAGCCCCCGCTCCCCGCCGCCCCCGTGCTCACCCAGAAGATGAAGTTGAAGACGAAAAGGAGGTATTTGATGCACTTGGTGCAGCCTTCCACTCCCATGGCGGCGGCTCTCCCAAATCTGTGCTGCCAGGCTGACCGGGGCGGCGGCAGCAGCGGGCGCAGAAAACCCGCCCCGCTCCCCGCCCCGGGCACGCCCCTGGACACGCCCCATGGACACGCCCCTGGACACGCCCCTGGACACGCCCCAGGAGCGCGGGGCTGGCACACGCACCCCCCTCGCCCTCCTGTGACTGGCGGTCGGCTCCTGTTTCCCCCCTTTTTTCTTCTTTTTTTTTCTTTTCTTTTTTTACTTTTTTCTTCCCCACTTATCCAATTTACATTTTGCCCCTAACTTCTCTTTTCCTTTTTGCTTTTCCCTCCCTTTTTCTATTTTCACCCTTTTTTCTCTTCTCTTCTCTTCTCTTCTCTTCTCTTCTCTTCTCTTCTCTTCTCCCCCCTTCCCCTTCCCCCTTCCTCTTCCCCTTTTTTCCTTTCCTCCCTTTTTCTTTTTTCCCTTCTTTCTTTTATCTCCACTCATTTTTTTCTCATCTCTTCCCCTCGCTTTTCTTTTTTCCCCTTCTTTATGTGTTCTCTTACTTGTTTCTTTGTTTTCCCCTTTTTCTCGCCTTCCAGGGACAGCTCACAACAAAGTTTCCTACACACAAGTAGGAACCACGGGGGCAAGTGTTGGGGGGCTGTAGGAGCACTACCTCCCAAACCTGACCACCATCCCTTAAAACTCACTGCCTCCTCTTAAACATCACCAGGCAGCCTGAGGTGCAGGGAGAAACCTCTGTGAATAGATGCAGGGTGCAGGAGGTTTTGTATTTCTGTACAGAAAAGTTTGAGGGTGCACTCATGAGGGGATCCCACCTCCCCCACCAAAAGAAAGAACAAAGGACTTTTGCATTAATACTCTCAGTTTGAAATTCAGAGAAGCGTTTCCTCATTTCCCCTTCTAATTTTATCTCTAAATTTGCTCTGATGAACAGTTTTTGTCTAAGCTTGTGGCTTCGGTACTGCAAGCAATTGCATCAAGTTCAGTAGAACCACTAAGGATGTTTTCCCTTGGTTACTGGGTAACAAGAGCATCAGGGGGGCTTCAGGGCTGCACACCAAAGAGATGTGGGTCACACATATCAACAGGCTTGGGAATTTCAGTTAACCCCCTCCCCTCCCAAAGCTATGCAGTAGAAGCACGATGAAATTTCCCAAGCTTTTGGCGGAGATCCACTTTGGCCCACTTGCTGGTCCCCAGAAATATAAATTGTTCTCACCCCATGTCATGCTTCCAGGAAGCTCATTCACTTCTCCAGGGGCAGAGTAGTAAGTCACACAAGCAGAGCATAAGAGGATGCCTGGAAAAGGCATCAGCAAGCAGCTCCAGCCAAGGTCAGCACCTCACCGAGCTAAATATGAACCTGGCACCCGCCCACAGCGTCGTACGTGGAAACCTGCCCTCTTCCAGCCTGGGCACTTTCCTCCAGTGAAGGATTTCAGGGAGCAGCTTCTGAGCCAAGTATTTTCACACTCTGATAGAGTCTTCCCAGCCATGCATCCCATAGTCAGGAATGAGCTGTTACCTATCACACATTTCCTACACACGTATGTTGGAAACAAGTCAGCTTCCTCCAAAATCATCCCATTGCCCACAGGGATGAGTTGGTCCAGGGCTTTGTCATGTTCATCAAAACTTTCCTTGCCCCTCAGTAACAGCCCATGCACTACACGGCAGCAGGGATCAGGAATGAATAGAAGTTGGCCCTGTTCCCTAATTATTTATGCTGAGTATGTCCCCGATTGTGGGCTTGCCATGGATTCATAACCCCTTTGTCTCTAAGCCATATTCACTCATCCAGACTTACCAACAAAGCTGGAGGTTCACCAGGCTATTTGTGCATGTAACTGCTGTCCCGAATTATCAGCATCACCCATCTGGTTACGGCAATAGCTCTAATCCTGTGTGCCTCCTGCTCATTGCTCCAAACGATAACAGCAGGATCCTGAAGCTGCTCACTTGCCACATCAGAGCATCCCATGATAGCCTTCATTCTGCACCTCCACCCTTTACAGCTATAAATAGTAAAACAAAAACACACTGCCACCAAAAAAAAAAAAAAAAAAAAAAAAAAAAAAAAAAAAAAAAAA
>NW_024581131.1:4942706-4987430 GCF_017639235.1 Corvus kubaryi
CCAAAAAAAAAAAAAAAAAAGAAAGAAAAAGAGAAAAAAAGGAAAAAGAAAAAGGAAAAAAAGAAAAAAAGAACATAAGTATAGGTCGAAGACAGGAGACTATATGAAACAAGAAGCCTCTTGTGCACTTAGGCAGCTGTTCCCAGAAAAACTCTTGGAGATGCTGCTTGGAGAGTCTGTGAGTGGGAGAGAAAGGAACCAGCAGCAGTAAGGCCTTCAGCAGCAGTAGCCCCACTGCCTATGAAGGAAAATGACTCTCAAATCAACTTTTGTGCACTGGAGAGCAGGCAACCCCAGCTGCAGTCACTGCCACAAGGTTGGCATTGAAATTGCTTCCAGGGAGTTTAGGATTGCTTTTTTGTTCCCCGCCCCCCGTCCCACCCCCCCCCGGTTGTTTTGCTTTTCTTTTCTTCTGCCCTTTTTCCTCCTATGTTTAGGAGTGAAGGAAAAGGAAAACAAGAAATAAACCTTTTTGTATTCTCCAAAAATTGTATCAGCCAACAATTTGGTTTGGAGCCAACACAGTCCTGTTGCTGGGACCTTCCCTCAGGTTCTGTTGGAGCACGTGTTGCTCAGGGACAGCTGTGGCCCTGGCAGGGGCAACAGGGGCACAGTCCCACCATCTCCTGCATCAAGAAGCTCCCACTCACAGCCTAAAGCCTACTGGGTTTAAACTGGCCATGCCAACAAAGTTTTCTTCAAAAGTTGGAAGTGGAAAAGGATTTTGAGCTTTGTCCTTTTGTTGTTATTGTTATTTTAAGCAGCTCAGCTGGGTACATTTGAAAACTTTGGCCTTTAGGTACAGGAAGAAAAAAACCCATCCCCATAGCACAGTGACAAGATAATATATGCTGTTTACCAGGACTATGTGTGATTTCAGGGGTTGTACATTCACTTGTCGTGTTTCAGACACATTTCTCACACTGCATTACTTGCTGTACAGCCCATAAAGTACCACAACTGCCTTCCCAAGCTCTCAGTGGTGTTACCATCTCTTTATAAATAAGTAAAGCTAATTTGCAAAAATTCAGTTCGTGTCTGGGTGTCACATGCCAGTATCGAGTGTGACTGCTATGAATAGGGCTGATGACTTCCCTCTTCAGGAGGAAAAGCTGGTTCGAGTGCTCAGGGCACGCAGTCGTTCCCAGAGCAGCCAGCTGCAGACAGGGCTGTGAGGAAGCTACCTACCTCCCCCCAGGCCTTTCATCACTCAAAGAAGAAAAATAAACTCTGAAAATGTTTTTTAAAAAGGCCTCCAAGCCCCAAATTAAAAAAATAAACCCATCCCCAAGCAGCTATTTGAATGTTCTTCTGCAACTGGGTTTGCAGCCGAGAGCGGAGGCGCTTGCAATGGTCGTTTCTGTCTGTTGGGCTTGGGTTGTTGGGGCTTTTTGTGAACCTGCTTATATAAGTCAGTGTCATGCTTGTGGGTTTCGGCACCTCTGGGTATGACTCACCAGGGTCTGTTAGAGCAGATGCTGCCTCCCAGTCTAAGTTTAACAGGACATCCTTTACCAGAGGGACTCAGCAAACACAACCCCTGGGAATTTGAGCCTCCTTATCCCAGAGAGATGGCCACCTGCCTTCCAGCAGCTTCCCCTTAAAACCTCTTTTGTTTTATAAAAAGTAAGGGAGGGGGATGAGGGGAGAGGACAGACACACATCCTCCCCACCTCTTACACGGGCCTGAAGAGCAGGCCACCAGGGCATGACTTGTTTACCATCAAGGCAGGCTCTAAACACCTACTGACCAGGGTCTCCCTGAGAGATTTGGGAGAGCAGATTAGAATCCCTCATCCACTGGGGATCACAGGATGCTGATGCGGTACTCTGGCTGCATGCCCTGGGCTTGCATGGCAATCCCCCTGCCCTCCTCAGCCAGCACAAAACTGACAGATAAACCATGGGAATAACATGCACGTTATTTTGCTGGTGAGGTCGTAGTCAGTTTTTAACCACTACTTCTTATTTTTAATGCAAAATACAACAGAAATAGCCTGAAATTCCAATTTACCTCTGGTGGTAAAAAAAACAAACAACAACAGCATCACCAAAGATCTTTAAACAGGACATTTTGGAGATGCATGATAAGAAACTCAGAAATTCTTTCTGTGAGAGGCTAATAGTCCCAGAGCACACAGGGGTAACTTCCTGGGCAGCCAACACCCCACAATACTGTTTTTCAAGGAAGGGACTAGAGCAAGGGTAAACTGCAGTGTACCTACTGGCCTATGGCAATGGGAAGGTCGAGCTCCATCACCTCAGGAGAGACATGTCGACACCCCGGGGGAGCCGGCCAAAGCCTTCATTTTGAGTAGAAAAAAAACAATATGAGGAATTTCATCCCCATATCTAAGGGGATATTTTCAGAATACCTTTTCTGTGCCCCAGCAGGAGTGGCTGGTGCCTGCTCATCCAAAAATCCCCATGCCCACCTCTGCAAGTTAAGCTGTGACAGTCCTGGGGGTTGTACTTGCCTTGCAGCCTCAGGGGAGACGGATGCAGCAAGCAGAGACCTGTAGCTGAGTCTGAAGTTTCTGTTTCTAATAAACTCAACAAATGGTTCCCATCTGCCGGGGCTGTCTCCCTGCCATCTTTAAATATTTATATCAATGTATCTATGGTGATAGGTCAGGTTATATAAGCAGGGGGGGAAGGACAGCATCAGCTCCTGCTGGAGCTACAGCTGAGGGAGTAAAAACCCGAGTGGATTTCCCATCCAAGCAGACACTCTCTCTTCTCAGCTCATTGGCCCAGAAAGTGAACATTCATTTTTCTCAGGGCATCAGAGAGGGCTGAGCCACAGCTGGGCTGAGCTGCACTTTGGGAGGTGCCATGTGGGAGAGCAAGAGTCCAGCCCATAGATGCAGAGAGCTGTTATTGTATAATCAATGTATAATTCATTAGTAGGTATCGTTTATTGCTAATGTAACAGGGCTAAAAAGAAACCAAGCATGTCCGTGAGCAAGCTGCTGCATGCAGGGGTTAAACAATAGCACTCAGTGATCCTGAGGGGAGACGGGGGATTTTGTCTTGGGATAATATAAACAACCCGGCTAGCTGACTGCCAGTGACTCCAGGGTGAGCAATGCAGGAATATGCATCTTCCTGGCAAAAAATGCTGGGAAGGATCTTTCTTTTTTGCTTGCTGGAATCTAAGAGAATAGCAACTGGAAGACAGCAGGGCTTTAGCTCTTGGTGGGCACTTCCAGGCTCATCTGAAATTATTTCTCCAAAGGTGTGCCACTTCCTTGCAAGCTGAACAACCACCACATATTTCCCTTCTAGATAAAGAGGTGGGTTTTTTCCCCTTGACCCTCCTGGCAGGGGAATTTGCCTCCAGGTATAAATCTGTTTGATGGACCCCCAAATGCCAGGTGAGGAAGGTAGCAGCAGCTTTGTGCTGGGCGTGAGAGGCATGGCATGGTGGGGAGTGGAGTGGCTTCGCCAGCAGGCCTGCAATCAGTCATGGGTTTGGCAGCTCCAGCCAAAAACTGCAAAGAATGCACAGCCTGTGTTTTTCCAAAACAGCCTCCAAGACTTCTCCAGAGCTCTCCCTCTTCACTCCCATGCTCTTCCCCACTGTCCCACACATTGTTACATCTCTCAGTGCACAGGTGTGGTTCTTGCTGCCAGTTGCTCATTCTCCCAGAAGAGGAGCTACACAGTTAAGAAATAAATCACTTCTCACCTCAGTTGCGTTTTACTAACAGAGAGAGCTGCAATGACACTTCATGTGAAAGTTGCAGGATGTTTGTGATCTAACTGTGTATTCACAGCAGCTTCTGACCTTACCTGCTTTCAGCTGTGCTGGCAGAGATCTATGTGGGGCATCTTCCACCTCTGGCTGCATTTCTAGAAGAGAATTATAGCCAGCTGCTTTGCCAAATGCATTGCTTCTGCACCTGGTTAGAAAAACATGTGTCTATCAACTATTACTTCCAAATATATTTTGTGTGTCTGCAGCTCATAAACACAGCTTTACCTTGGCAGGAGATGGCTTCCTTACCACCCCAGCACTGCAAGGGTCCACCCAAATTTGCCAGCTTCTAAGGCTTTGGAAGGACTTGCTCAGCAGTGTCTTCTCTAGGAGCATGCTGCAGGCACGAATCCAAGCTGCATAGTGAAGGGGTTGCTGCACGAGGAAGTTGTATTTCAAGGACAGTGGGAACTCGCAAACACACGGTCAAAAGGGCAGGAAATAGCAAACCAGTTTGGAGTCAAGACAGCACAGCACAAAGCTGAAAGATTCTCACTCTCCTCGCCACCAAATCCCTGTAGAGAGTTACTGTATTATTTAACCTGTGCTTTCCACAAGTGCTCTGAGCATCATTCACTGCCATCAGAGCAGGCCTGGGAAAGCTCCTCTGGCTCATAAGCAAGCTATGGTCATGATGAGCCCCATGTAGGGTCTCTGTGGAATTGAATGTCCCTGTTGGTAGAACAGTACCTGAGCAGTGCATGGGCAGTGAAGGGTGGAGAGCAGCACAAAAAATGCTTGCTGCTGCCATGGGCTGATGCTCCCCAGCCCCAAAGGTTTATAGGTGGCCACACAGGCCAGAGCAACCTCACCTTATGTTGCTTCCACTTCCTGTGTCCTCAGATAGGGCTGGGGGTTTGTCTAAAGTAAAAGGAAAAAGGTAACTCATGAGCACAAACTAACGCATGCTCAGAGAGAGGCCAAACTGCAAGTGCCCAGGTAACCTTAGTGGAAATAAGTGATAATTGCTGCAGCTTAATTGACAATTAGCTGGAGCCAATTCACAATTAAATATTTAACTTTGCACCTTCAGTCTGTAAATTCTATTTTTTTTTCCTCCTGTATATGCCTACATAAATAGGATTTCTTTCCTAGCAGAGTGTGAGTGTTGACATGCTTATAACAAACAGCTTCCTCTAGAGCAAGCCCCAGGGAGGCTCACTGCTCTGCAGGTGTTTCCTAGTCTGGCTGCCGGCTTGCATCCCCAATGATCAGCTCCATGCTCTTCTCCCAAAAAAATCTCTCCCTTGCTCTTCTCAACACTGTGTAAATCTTGGCACCATTTATCAACAAGTTCCTGGGGTTTTGCTCTGGTTGCACAAGAGCTGTAATTTGCCCCTAGCCAGCAGAAAATCAGGGACTAGTAAGTGCAAAAACATTCATTGTAGTACAGGGATTTTTTGTTGGCAGAGGTGTAAAAACACTGTGTAACACTCACCCACCCTCCAGGTTCCGTCCAGCCATCCCTCGGTGCTGCCACTTCTACAACTGTGAACAAAATGTTAACACTGCACATTTCTGTAACAGGTTTCTAAAGATCAAGGAGCTGAAGGTATCCACTTTTCTGCTGCTGAAAATCACAGTGGTATGCTATCACAGGGTGGCAGGAGCCCCTGCTGCTACACACAGCACATACTCTGGGGGAAGAGTGTGTCCCTCTGGGCATGGTTCTGTCACCTCCTCATTGAAGGTGCTGCTCCCTGCAAGGGAACTCCAGCAACCAGTGAAATGGGAATAAAGCTCATGAGATGGCCAGTGACTAGACATACTCTTCTCCCAGAGCTTGTGTTGTGTGTAGCTCCTGCTGCCCTGCAATGAAATCCTGCCATAATTTTCAGGAGCAGAAAAGCAGATACCTTCATCATGTGTATGCTACTCCTGTCCATAACTATGCCTTTACACTAAAAACTGACCTGGGAAGGTGGAGCACCTAAAGCTTGAGCAGTCCTGGTGGTGATGCTTTAACAGAGATGTTTTGTACACACTGATGAGGCTTGAGCAGGTAACCCACATGGGTACATTGACTCCACCAATTTGTTTGTCCATGATGTTTTTTGATATGGCAGAATAGCAGCAGTTAACCAGCAATGCAGAGAAGTGGGCAAAACCTGACTACCTAATTCTTTAAAAAGTGAAACCATAGAGAGTTCTTCATTACAAATACTCTGGTCTTTACAGCTTAACCATGTCCTTAAGTGTTTTTCCTGCCTCAGCTCACATTAGTCCCTGAGAAGTACCTGCCTGCTGTCCCATCAGCTGGCTGAGGGTGGGATGAGGCTGATGAGCTGCTTCCTTTCCTCCAAAGGACCAATGCCATCCTCTCCCTCCAGCACACTGCTGGGACAGGCGAGCACCAGCTCCCTGGGGAACATCTCTTCCCAGCACTGAAAGAATTACTGAGTGCCCCCATGATGCAAACCCCCAAGCAATGCAGGCAGCTTCAGGCACGGCAGAAAAAAGAGGAGGAATGGTGGCCTTTTGCAAGAAATTAATCTTTATTGAAGCAATCATGAGTCACAGGAGCTGCCAGCTGGCCTGAGGAATAACAATAGCAGGGGCCTGACAGTAGCAGCTGGAGCTCACAAGGGAGATTGTCTCTTTCCAGAGAAGAATATATGTGATAATACATATACATGTATAAGTGAGTATTTCCCCACCACTAAAAAGTGCGTATGCTGGGAAGTGCCTATCACACCCGAATCCCTGCCAGACTGAGGTGTGTTTGTGATTGCCAGGAGGTAGCTTGAGTATTACACTGGGGCAGTTTGAACTTCATCCTGCTTCCAGTGAAGTCAACAGTGAAGCTCTGCTGGTTCCAGGGGAGTGGAATGAGAAGTGACAGCCCTCTCTGAGCCCTCCGCAACTCTTTCCAATGCAAGGTATTTGCAGCCCATGTTAAAACACCAGCCAGGTGCTGTAGGCTGTAGTGCTGTTCTTGTTCTTCGTGTACTGCTGTGCACATGCAGCAGCCCCTGCCTGAGGGCCAGGACCTGTCCTGAACATCAACACGGAGTTTTCCATATTTATCTCAATAAACAATTGCTACTTAAAGTTTTTCATGCCTAAAAGCCACTATGTATGAGAGGAGTGAAAGCTGTTGCTGGTTCAACAGACATTTCACACGGCCATATAATTTACAGCAGGTGCTACATCCATTGCAATGATGGGTTTCAGCTCAGAAGTGGCTCTGCCTCCTTGCCACGAGGGCAAAGCACACCAGGGAGCTGTTGTTTCAACTAGACTGACAGCCTTTTACAAATTCTGTTTATTATTGATAAGGTGATGTAAAAAAGACGTGGAGTTGGACATTGCATTGTTTGACCTGGCTGGAGATCAGTCCTGTTCTCTTAAAGATTTAAACTTCTGTTTGTGTGTGTAATATCAAAGTCCTTTTACCACAGGAGCACAGTGGGTTAGTGAAGCCAGATAAACACAGAGCTGGGGCCAGAACTTACAGAATCACACAATCAGCTAGGTTGGAAAAGACTTTGGAGATCATCAGGGTCAACCTATGACCTAACACCACCCTATCAACTAAAACATGGCACTGTGTGCCATGTCCAGTCTTCTTTTAAACACCTCCAGGGATGGTGACTCCACCACCTACCTCCCTGGGAGCCCATTCCAATGCTCAACCACTCTTTCTGTAAAGAATTTTTCTCTAATGTCTAGCCTAAACTTCCCCTGGCACAGTTTAAGACTGTGTCATCTCATCTTGTTGATGGTTGCTTGGGAGAAGAGACTGACCCCCACCTAGCTACAACCTCCTTTCAGGCAGTTGTAGAGAGTGATAAGGTCTCCTCTGAGCCTCCTTTATTCCAGGCTAAATAACCCCGGCTCCCTCAGCCGACCTTCGCAGGGCTTGGGTTCTAGACCCTTCACCAGCCTTCTTGCCCTTCTCTGGATCCATTCAAGCATCTCAACACACTTCCTAAATTGAGGGGCCCAGAACTGGACACAGCACTCAAGGGGCGGCCTAACAAGCCCCTGTGAAATCAGTGTGGTATCAAGATTTAGGAGGCTGACTAAATCCTAAGAATTAAAAAAAAATGTTGTATTGCATTAGCAAGGAGGAATAACAGAGAAATATGTCCTTCTGTTGGTCAGTTGTTTCAAAGCTCATTCACTATTTTCTGACTTTTTGTCCTCATCTCTACCAAAAGTTATATAAATCTGGCAATGTTTGAAAACGGGAAAACCAGCTGAATTGGATGCCTATGTACCCCAGCATGATCAGAAACATGCCCAAAGTTAATCATTGCAAGCGTTCAGGCTGGCAGAGCACGCTTCCCATCAGCAGCGACACACTTCCTGCCATTTATTTACTGATAGTGCAACATTGATCCTGGGCTGCGATCCAAAGCCATCTTCCTAGAAACATTGTACCTTTGGGGGTCACAGGGAACTGCTCAGATGACAGCACGAGAGAAGTTTGGTTTAACGCTGTGATTTTTGCTGCGCTTTTCTCCCCATTTTGTTGTAAGGGGCTCTTTGTGTTCTTCTTGTGGAGCCACAGCCCACATGTCTCCCGGCAAGGGAATCTGCATCTCCGAGCCCAGTAGTAGTGCAGGAAAGGGAAATATGTGACACACATCCCACCACCTGACCCCAGGCAATACCTTCCCAGGGGATTTTGTGGGTGACTCCAGA
This sequence comes from Corvus kubaryi, assembly GCF_017639235.1. NCBI lineage: Eukaryota > Metazoa > Chordata > Aves > Passeriformes > Corvidae > Corvus > Corvus kubaryi. Next base: position 4,951,117 of record NW_024581131.1, read on the forward strand.
CATCTTCCTGTGCCAAGAGCTGGCTCTGCCTGGTAGTGATGCCCAGGCATCAGGTTTCTACCTCTCTCGCAGGATGTATTTGCCTTTCCGGTACAGGTCGCTGCTGAAGTGGATGGAGAAGCAGAGGAATGAAGTTAGGATCATCCCATAAACCTAAAGGGAAATAAAGGGGACAGGCATACAATTAAGTTTGTAACTGATTATGATGCTCCATCTGTGCAAATAAGTGGTCATAAATATTGCCTGTTGTCACATTTTTCTGAAGAGAGCTGGTTTTCAGTGAAGTGGTGAACACCATTTCTGACATGGGAGTTAAAAAAAAAGCAACACACGGTTAAAACATCTGATTGGAATTAGCACGGCATAGCTCAAACCTGGCCCTAAAAATACCAAGAAATAAGATGAAACCAGGAAACTCAGATTTCAGTTCCTGCCACAGAACATTCCCCTATGCAAACAAACATCTCTCTCTCATAATAATAGCCTTTTGTAAAGGTACCATAGGGAGAAGAAACCACAACACCCATGTATTGTTTGAAGTAAAAACCCCAACAAAACAAACAAACAAACAGAGCCCTAAGCCAACCCCAAACAGTTATGAATGCAGAGGACAGTGTGCTTCCTGTCTATTGTGATACTCTGCCTAGTGTATCACACATCAGGATTAACACAGGCAACATATCCAAGGTAAGGCTGCTGTGGGAAGGATAATGAGGGCTGTAACAATGTGCTCTTTCCTAAAGCATGCCCTAATGTGCTAGTGCCTTTGCTTGCAGCTTGATCTGGGGATGTGTGTGCACTGTTGGCTGAGGGACAGCGACATCACAGCAGCTATAGCCCTCTTTACGTGCTTCCCTTGCATCCTGCCATCACAATAGTGAACCGTGCAGTGAGATTTCCTCTAGCACAGGCTTCAAAGACAGCTGCCTTATCTGGCTATAGCATCAAGCTGTGAAAAAAGTATATCTATTATAAAAATGCTCCCGCTTCTATCTGAATATAGCTGCAGTGAAATTCTCCCTGTGCTTGAGAAAAATTGGAAAGTGACACCAAGTATTCACACATGACTTTACATTTACAGCTCCATAGCAATGCCTGATGGTTTTCCTAAATTACTGCTAGCAGTATAAAATACAAATTTTTTGTTCCTCTGGGTTTTATTTAGATGGAGAATAATCTTCTAATCCATAATGGTGCCAAGGTGAACACAAGGCATAAAATGATCTCCAAACACACTGTTAGTCAAGAAGGGTCATCCCAGCTGGGGAGCAGCATGGAGATATCACAGCAGATCAAACCTGCCTTCATGGTGGAGAAAGGAGTCTCCTGGCACATGCTCTTTTCTGGTGTGCATCACCACATGTGCAGAGTCCCTGTGTACAGGTAATTACAGTGATACACCTCTGCCAAGCAGTGGGTGGGCAAACGAGAAGCTGATTTTAATTAGTGGCCCTCTCCAGCTCCAAAGAGACCACGCCCATGCAGCCCCTGAGTCCCTCACCATTGAAAGACACGCTCCTCTTGCAGCATTTAATTTTTTCTTTTGTTGCCCCCCAAATAGGAATCAAATTAAGTTCAGAGCCTTTCTACACAAGCCATACTCTGAAGACGATTTCACCCCTCCTCTGCATGTTACTCCTTCAAAGACAGAACCTGGGGGCCCAGACAACACACTCTTCCCCTCTCTTTTGCAGCTTGCTCTTTATGAGCCTGTGATTGACGCACCCATTGCCTGAGATGAATCTTATCAGCTTCATTAGTGGTCATTAATAGGATGAGACCATCCCTTTCTGCACAGCTCTCCATCTCCACTGCTGGTGCTCAGTAGTTTTCAAGACCTTCCAGCTCTGGCTGCACAAGCGACTTCCCAGGTTGATCTAGGAGGCAGCAAGTTTCCTAAAATACGGAGGCTTTACTGCATCTCCTTTTCTACCATTGCTGCTGGCTTCCTACATAATCCACAAGCCCCCAGCGAGGTGACATGACCTCTCACTAACAGATGAAGTCATGTAGGCAAGCCTGAGTGGATGAAATGCAAGTGCTGGTGCATCCTGCTCCCTGCTCCCAGTTGCCATGCCTTGCTTGGGCACAAAAACCATGCATCGAGGCTATTCCTGCAGGAAAACCCCTCCACCTATCAGCCTGGCCAGGTTGCTGACCCTTTCCTGATTTCCATGTTGGAATCCACCACTGCTTGTTTCTCTGCTGCCAGCCTCCAAAATCACCCCAAATCCTAGCTTCCGGGGGCTAATTTAGGATACTTTTCCCTCACTGGATCCTGCCTTTCAGAGCCAAAATGTGAAAGGACAGACACTGTTACCGTGAAGCCAATGGCGATGCCCAGGAGCGAGAAGACAAAGTCCATGTGCTTCTTCAGAAAGTCCTGCATCTCTCGCAGGCAGTCCTGGGAGGAGAGAAACAAACACTCCTTGCAGCACAGCAGCAGCTTGGTGGGGGGCTTTATCCCCACAACAGCACTTCCGCAGCCTCAGAGAGGAAAGGAGGCAAGAAAGGGGTGCAGCATTGTGCAGCTGGGCAGTTCTCCCTTTTTCTGCTGCTGCTGCTGCAGCTTGGGAAGACAAACACCTGTGGTGGCTTTTCTGTTACTACAACACGCCAATGATTTTATTGGTGCGATGCCTTTTGGACTGTGGGGGATGTGTGCTTAAGAGTGGTCATGCAAAAGCTTTTTTCTTTCCACCCACTGAAAAACGGGAAGAAGGAAATGAAAAGATAGAAAAGCAGAGCACACCGTGATGCCAAATGCATTCCCCAAGGTTACTAATGAACAGCTCGATTTTGCGAGGTGCTGCAAGTATTAATATACATTAGCCTTAAGCATGCCAATGGCCCCACAGAAATCCCAGCGCTGTTAGCCAAGAGAGCCATTTGAGAAACGCAAGAGCATGCCCTTGATGAAGGGATTTGCAGAGCGAGGAAAGAGCGCTCAAAGCCAGGAGTGAACGCAGCGCAGCCACCAAAGCCTGCAGTTTCCTGTTTTACACAAAGCACATCCTCCCACCCACTTCCCCAGTGAGGGAAACGCAGACCACTAAGTGGGAGCGATGGAGTCGCCATACGGTGCCCAGCTTTGTTCCGCTCTCCCTTCCTGCTTTTTGAGCCGAGTTCGGCCCTGCCCTGGGATGAGACATTCCTGGAGGCTGTGCTTTGAAATGCTGCCCTGTGGGCTGACGTGTGCCTGTGCATCATGGGTGCTGTTAGCACTTGACATCTTCACCTGACAACGATGGGACCCTGGGAGTGTTTGTAGCACTGTAGCAGTGTGGTTTTGTTTTTCCTAGAAACACCCTATATTGATGCTGGTGGCTTTAGCTACTCTGGTGGAAGAAAAATAATCGTGCATAGATTTGCTCGGAGAGTATGAAGTTGTAGCTTCAGTGCACAACAGTCTAATACTGGTGGCTTCTCCAGGAGCCTCACTGAGGTACTTGAAAGAGGAGGAATGAAGCATGCTTGAGGAAGCTACTGCTGGGCATCATCACCCTGCTTCGTGAGTTTCTCATTTTAATACCTATTTAATGCCCCGTGAAAAAAGGAATTACATCAAATTCCACGTTTGCTGTTAGTGGAACACATTTTAAGTGTCAGAAACGTGTCACATGGAAAAGTCAAACAATTTTTTTGTGCTCTGATACATGCCTGTGATATCTCACACTCTGCATGCACAGCAGATGAACAGGAAGCTGGAGGGAAATGACAGGCTGCAGAAGCATTTTGAAAGCTTTCTAAAGCACTGAAGGAAACTGCATCTGTAGGTCTGAGAGCTGCTGATCCACCAGGGCTCCTCCTCCTAATTCACAGAATCATAGAATGGTTTGCATTGGAAGGGACCTTAAAGATCTCATCTAGTTCCAACCCCCCAGCCATGGGCACGGACATCTTTCCTTAGACAAGGTTGCTCAAGAGCTCCATCCTGGGCGGCCTTAAACACTGCCAGGGATGGGAAATCCACAAATTCTCTGGGCAACCTGTTCCAGTGCCTCACCACCCTCACAATAAAGAAATTTTTCCTAATATTTAATATAAAACTACTGACAGGTTCAAGACATTCCCCCTTGTCCTGTCACTATGCCCTCCTGCAAAAAGTCCCTCTCCATCTTTCTTGCACCTTTCTCCCTTCAGGTACTGGAAGGACACAATTAGGTCACCCCCATGCTGTCTCTTTTTCAGGCTGAACAAAAACAATCCTCTCAGCCTTTCCTCACAGGAGAGATGCTCCATCCCTCTGCTTATATTGGTGGCCTCCTCTGGACTTGCTCCACCAGCTTGATGTCCTTCCTGTGCTGGACCCCAGAGCTGTGCACTAGTCCTGTACTGTGTTCAGTGTTATTGAAACAACAAAACCCCAACAAAACAAACCCCAACCCGTTTCAACCCCAAACCATAAAAAAGCCACAATTCTCATTAACACTTTAGCACCAGTGAGGTTTTGACAGCTAGAAAGCAGAGGCACAACCCCACTATGGCGTGGGAGAAACCTTTCCCTTACCTTTCCTTCATCGTGCACCTGGCCGGGTGGGCACGTTTTGTGCTCAACATTGGTTGTGTCCCCAAAAGTAGAGTGCTTCCCACAGCACAGGAACTGGAAGAGAGGGAGAAGTTTGCCAGCTGCTTGCCAGGGCTCTTCCCTTACTACCAGCTGCTGCAGTAGGAGGTGCTGGCAATGGGCCCCTGATGCCCCAGGCAGAGCCACCCAACCAGGGTAGCAAGGAGCAAAGCATGCAGGAGTCCACAACTGCAGCAATGCAGGCTAAAGTCAGGGGAGGTGGATGGATCTGGCCTCCAACTTGCTCAGGCTCCCCCAGGGCTGCTGCCTGGGACTGGGGCCAAGCCCTCCCTTTGTGGTCATACTAATGCTCACTGTGGCTGCTCTGGAAAACCCAGGAATGCAGAGACTCATGTTTCCAGTGATTGTTATGGGCTGGGGGGATCCCCAGCAACACCCACCATGGAGCTGGTTTCCTGTAGCTGTGGTGCACTGGACAGTTTGGAGCTCTGGCAGAAGGGAAAAAAAATAGGAGAAGAAGGACTGCTTCTCCACTAATTCAAGTGGCTAAAACAAGCAACTGGTGAAGCCAGGCATTGTGCCTGGTTCTCCTTGTCAAATGGGACCCTGGGAGTGCTGCTCCACAACCCTAAGAGCAAGCACTTCCACGCTTGGCCATGGCTCTGAGGGCTACCACCACCACCACTGCAGAGGAACATTTGCCCTCTTCCGTGTTTTGAGAAGCACGGATAGAAACAACTTTGAAAAGTAGTTGTTGTGATGATTTAAGAAAACACAGAAGGATACAGGGAGTTGCGTGGGAGGTGTCTGGAAACAGCTGAGCAGAGCTGACCTTCCCATCCAGCCTTGCTGTGTGCCATGAACTCACTCCCCAAACAAGCCCTGCTGCGTGAGGGAATGGCATCTCCTTTACTCAGCAGGGACTCAGGAGTTTCTCACTATGGGAGACATCCTCACTCATCTCCTGTGGCTTCAGGGGCAAGTGTCCTCCCTGTGCTCTGAGTAACCACCCTTGCCCACCTGCTGAGCTACAGAGAAGTCCTCTATGCCAAAGGCATCCTGGGTGGTGGTTTTTGGGAGCCTGAAAGCAGTCTCCAGCTCTGTAAGAGGCCACATAGCCTCCAGTACTCCTCAGACACAGGCTTGAGGGTAAATAGGAATAACCATACGCAAATATTACTGCTGGAGTATGTGGAAATCCTGCCCTCTCTACTTGACTGCTTGTACACAGTCTCGCACCACAGATAGGGAGCAGGGCACAGGGGCTCCTGAGACAGAAGATACTATGGCAGCTGCAGTGCGGCAGCTTTGTAGATGTTGCACCACAGTGATGCTCAGAGAGGTGACCCTTTCTTCCTATTAATAATCTGGTTGGTCAGACCTGGGAAAGAAAGAATGGGAAGGGAGGAGCAGACTCCACAGCAGGCTGGAAGACTCGGTTCTTGAGGAAAAATGGCATTGCAGCATTCATAAGGCAGAGCACAGGTGTCAGCCCCAGCCTGCCAAAACCCTTGGGAAGATACCCCAGGGCAAGGTTTTCTGCTGCAGGTGAAAGACAACTTACTGCTTCATGGATGGCAGTCAGCTCGTGCCTCCTGAAACTGGAGGTGTTCCTCCTCACCTCCTCGTACACGAAATCGTACACATCCATCATGCTGTCTTCCACCTGCAATGAAAGCAGAGGTCTGTACATAAAAAACATTGATTGCAGTCGTCTTTGGAGGGAATTGTGCTCTGCCTGATTTCCACAGAAGTTCTCCCAGGTATAGCAATACAAGCAGTGCATCTACTAAATGACTCCCAGGCAGCAGCAGGAACTGGTATGTGACCCACCATACACTAAGGAGCCGGGGTCTCACCAGCTGATGGCTGGAGCTTTTGTCCATTTTGGATTTAGTGTCAGAGAAGAACTTGGGTGCCTGCGACCAGTGTGCCTCTGAGTCCCTCTGCCAGGCAGGGCTGATGCCATCTCCCCATCCTGAAGGTGGTACTGTGAGGACAGGCCCATGTGACCATGAGATGCTAAAATACAAAGGTGAGAGGACCTCACAGGGTTAGTATTATCTGAGTTGCAGAGCCATTTCTCTGAACAGTCAAAAAAATAACAGGAGTGATTCAGTGGTGAGTCAGACCCTAAATATTTACCAAATGTGTGAGAACTTGAAGCTTGACAGATCCCAGCCAACTCCTGCTCGGGTGTCAGAGGAAAAAAAAATATGACAGTTGCCTTCAGTGCCTGGAGTCAAAACCTTATTTCTTCCTTTCATATTCCCTTGCTTCCTTAGCAGCACCACTCTGAGTGGGCCTGCAGGCAGTGCTTGTCTTTCGAGAGGGAAAATCAATGGGAGAGACAGGCAGAGCAGGTGGCCACACAGGGAAGTCTCTGGGAACAGAGCCATCTCTCAGCAAGCCTTTGCAGCTCAGTCTAAGGGTACACACTTAGAAATTACTCTAAGGAATAAAACCCCAGCACTCCCTGCATAGGGGTGAAACCAGGATCATTCATGGTGGTTACATCTATTACTGCAATATTGCTTTGTCCTGCCCAGCTCTCCAAACTGCAAGCAACAAACGGAGGGTGATAATCAGGGAGAGAGGGGTTGAGAAGATTACTTGTGTCCAGATTGGCTCTGTGCCTCCAGGAATAGAGTTTGAAGGCACACATCAGGAGATTTTCCATGGCTACCAACATGGCACAAAAGTAAGAGTACTCAGTCACAGACAGGGCTCAGATATTAGAGGCTAAATACTCCAAATACGAAAAAAATACTCCATAGCAAAATGTGTGACACTGAGCTGTCCCACACAGGTGAGGAAGGAGGATGCTCCTTTTGTCCCCCTGGTGTATCAGAGTGCATAAAGTGGGGTGGGTGCAGCAGTAAGACCAGATTTCTAGATGACTTCTGCACCAACCTTCCCCACAGCAAACCTTAAAACCCAATAAAAAGGAAAACATCCAAGCTTTTCTAACTTCTTGTGGGCCATGAAATAGCTTTCCAGAAGCAGCAATTAAATAAATGGATCCAATAAAAAGAATGTCCATTTCCACTGAAGAATTGGATTAAGAATAATGAAAAAAGAATAATCTTTTGAGCTCCTCTTGTGGAGAAAGGAACAACAGAGCAGTGGGCTTCTTAATGTAAGAGATTATTACCTTTTAAATATCCTGATCCCAGTTTAACATGCAGGAATAAAAACTATTTTGTGCTGTGACAACATACATATGTGTTTTGGTAAGGGAACAGTGCTGCCTGTGCATTTTTTGTCTTTTCACATTTACCGTGAGGGTCAGGATGCTGAGCATTCGCCCAAAAGACCTCAATTTGGATGACTTAAAAAAGAAAAAAAAAAAGAAAAAAAGGTTCAAGCAAGTGGCTATGTTCAAACAAGGGTTCAAGGGTTAAAAGCAATCCAGAAATTTAACTACTTCTAAAGGTCACCTGAACGCTGGGCCAGGAAATATTGGGAGAGCTGTTTGAAGGATAAGAGTGGATAGGAAAGGACTGAACGAACAAGAAGCCCATAGCAAAATTATGGCTGAAAATCATTCCAGCTGTTGGAAACAATAATGGAAGAAACCACAAGCAGTCATCATTTCACAGCCAGCTCAGCTACAGTGATGGAGATGATGATGGTAATCTCCAGGTACAAAATGACTGCTAAAGACTTCAACTGCACCATTTCTGAGCTTGCTTGTGAGCTGACTTCTCAGTTACCTCCTGATTTTTTAATTTTCATTTTGTCAAGCAGCCTCCAAGAGCTAAAAACACGAGGCACTAAATGGAAAATGTTTAATAGCAATAATTTCCTTTTAGAATATGTGTCTGGGCAAGCCTAAGAGTACAATTTGCTGATTAGTCATTCTCAGCATTTCTATCTAGCAATTATATCTAGCATTTATATGGAGACATCATCTGAATAGGCTATTCAGATCCTAGTAAGGGAATATCAAACTCTAAATCCATTTTTTAGAGAGGGAATTGCTTGTAGTTCCTCCACATCATCTTTCTGATTTTTGCTAGGATCATTTGATTTTGGAGGGAAAAACTGCTGTTTTCATAAAATACAGCGGCCTGTTTTCAAAGACTACTGCAGACAGCTTTCTCATTTAAATATTTCAGAGGTGGATATATAGTAAAATATCTCAGTATTTATCACTGGCTGTTTCCTTCTGTGCAGAAGACTGTGCCACAGAGCATACAAGAGGTCTGGTTTAATAAGAGAAGACATAGGAGAGCAAAACATCACACTTTGCTGCCTGGGATGGGGTTATGTTTATACTCAGAGCTGCAGCCAAGCTCTGAAGCACCGGTCATGCACGGCAGCATCTATCCAGCCCAAAATGTCGTGCTCACTCATGCATGCCTGATGATGTAAGAATTAAAACCTGAAAGTGTGAGACAGTCACCAGGTGGTTTCATGACTTAACTGCAACATTGCTACATCCAGCAGAAGTTCAGCCCCGTATTTTCCTTTGATCCAGCTCCTAACACAGTAAAGATCTAGACTGCAGCACTGCTTTGTACTCAATTGCCATCCTCAACAGATTCCCATCACACTCTTCAACTTGAAGTTGATGGGCAACTTCAGGTCCATTCCCTCGATATAATTTTCTTTTTCTGTGTCTTACACCAGTTGCTGGGGGAAAAAATATTCAAAATAATCAGGGTGCTTTTGGTCATGGTTAAGCAAGAGGATGCCTTTTGAGTTTGAGTGCTTACACTGATACTGTTAATAATGAGCTTTAAGATAAAGAGCTGCACTCCATCACTTCAACAGTACTTAGCATGCAATGGGCTGATACAGCTGGAGAAGAGAAAGTCCATCTGCTTTTTGAAAGGTCTTACACTCCTCCCACACACAAGCATCATTATGGTCAAGTGGATTTTCCTGTTCCTGGTGACCTGCTGTGATCCACTGCTGGAGGAGTTCTGCTGGACAAAGCTCTCCCTTGGAAGGGGACTGTACCTGCAGTGCTTGTCAGTAAGAAACACCAAGAGCTGAAGATAAAGCCTCAGCTGGACTCCGGTTAAGAAAAATCTCCAGCTTGAGTGATATGGAGGTTACACCTTACAGAAATTCTTTTCTTGGAAGAAGCTGGGTGAAATGTTCCAGCTCTAAATCAGGTAAACAATTGCTGCCTCCCACTTCTTTCTGCTTTCCTTAATGAAATATTCATTTAGGAATGATATTGATGGGCTGCTGGATACAACAAATGGACAATCACCACTGAAATTGATGCAGCTGACTCCAACTGACTTAGTAAGTACCATTTTTCATCTAAAGTAAAAGAAAAGAGGAATTCTGAGATTGTTTATCATCCCCTAAATCCTTTACCCCCAAGAAGCAGAATGTATGACTGCAGGAAGACATGTACTCCAAGCAATTAGAGTTCTTGCCCTTGGCTATTGAAACCAAAGCAAATTTCCACCTTACCTTCTTCAAGAGGAAAATTGACATTTCTGACTTAGGTTACTTATCAGGATAATTTTTACCTGTAAATGGATTTGGAACAGAAAGATGAGACAAGGTCTGCCTTGTTCCTGATCTCTTTGCAAGCAAAAGGTGCCAACGAGTCCCAATCCAGCTGCCAGTGAATACCTGTGCCTAGGCAACCTGGAAGTGTCAATTAGGTGGAAACCACTGTAGACTTGTACCAAGAGCAATGGTCTGAGTCTTAGTGAACCATCTTTGCAACTGCTGCCGGGCAAAAATCCCAACTGCAAAGCTGAAGCTCAAGGAGAATAAAGTGAAAGGAGATGTCAGGATTGTCTCAAAGACAAGCCCACCTTCCTCCTTTTCAATAAACAGGAACACTCTTGACATGGCAGAGGAGGAAGACAAGCATGGGAAGCAGGAGGAGGATGCTCATCTCCTGTGGGTCTTTGTTCCTTTGAGGAACCAAACCGAGAACATGCAGTGCAGATTCAGAAGAAACTGCAACCTCAGCACTTCATGATCTTTCAGCGTCACCAAGAAGGATGCACTCACCAGCCTCACGCAGATATGTCCCTTCAGAGGTGGCTACCACAGACTCCCCCACTCGGCCATGAACTGCAAGCTAGGCAGTTGTGAAACTGGAATAAAGTAGTTAACTCACTCAAAAATCTTCCTTGCTCCAGCAAGAAAAACACTTCTTCATTTTGCTGTCTCTGTCTTCCCTTTCCTCCCCAGTGTGCAGAAACGCATGTGTTCACAGCATGTCAGAAACAGGGGTGGGGGCAGATGCAACAGCTTGGGTTTGGGCAAAGCAATGATGCAACTGCAGTGAAACAGGAGAGAAAGCCACTCTGGGGGCTTTAGCCTGGTTGCAGAGCAACTCCCATCACATGGATCGAGCACATGGTAAGACAAGCTTCCCCCATCCATGGTTGATTAAGCCCTCTCTAACACAGTCACTGCAGCTGGCTGAAGGTTTGTATTTCCTTCATTTCATGTCAGCTCCCCAGCCTTCCTCTAGCTAGCCATTCCCAGATGCAGAAATCCAGCCAGTGCTGCAAATCAGAGCAGCCTTTGACGTCTCCCATGGAAAAATGGCACAAGATAAGAAGGTGCTGCTCCCCCTCTGACTGACAGTGCTCACTGTAGACCACTGAGGCCAGAAGATTGAGATGAGGCTTTTAGCCAAATAGTTTTCACCCTTTTTCCCCCCAAATCTGTATACACATACAGATTTTGTATCTATCTATCTATACATACATAAGAAAAACCCCAAACCAAACCATATGGACTTCCCTCTACTTTCTGGTATTGCCAGGGAACCAGGCAAACGCTGACCATACTTTGGAACATTGCTGAGGAAATACACAGAAGGAGACAGACCAAAAACTGATGTGGAACAAAGAACTCAGAAAAAAGGAAAACCTCTTTCTCTCCAGCCTCAGCACTTCCATCCAGTCCTTGCACAAAACACTTAAAACATGATAAAGTGCTGAGCTGTTACACTGCTCACCTCCTCCTCATTTCCTATCTCCATATCCCCAAAAGAACAGCAAAATTCTTGCTGCGTGGGTGCTATACATCCCTCTTGGCCAGTGGGCAGGGGGACATCAGAGCCTCATACTCAGCCAAGCCATAAAACCCAGAGGCCACCTCTGTGCTACTCAGATGCAACATTGCTCTGTGTCTGTGACAGAACACAAGATGCTTTATAAGGAAGTGCAAAAAACACAGGCAGGCAGTTAATCAATATCAACAAAGATTTTTTTCCATAAACCCTTCAGTTCTGTGGCTGCACACCTGCCAGTGTCACCAGCCTCAGATTATCAAGGTCCTCTTGGGGGTTTTTTGGACTAGCTTTTTTATCTTTGCTTTTTGCTTTTTTTGTTTTCAAAAAAACTTAAAATTTTCCATCCATTTTATAACAGAACTGCAAAGCCAACAAGCTGCCAAGGGCCCACACTGACGTTCTGTGTTACTGTCTTTCAAAACACACAGCCTGGCAATTTATGAACCACCCCTCCCCCCCAAAACTGTGGTCAAATTATCTCAGCCATCCCTGCACCCTTACCTGTAGCACTTGAAACCAGTGCCAGGCAAGACTGCTTCCCAACAGAAAGCACTGAACAACATTGAAAACAGTTTTAGTTTAAAAACCAGTGGTATCAGCAATAGAGCCAGCCCCAGGACAGCCCTGTCACCTCTGACTGGGTGGTGGCTGTCCTGCTGGGGTGAGCATCCTATAGGTGCATGAAGGTTGGAGGTGCCACAGCGATGGGAACCATCCAAGTGGCCTCAGGTGCCACAGCTGACACTGCTGGAGATGGGAGCTCCAGCTCCAGCTCTGCCACAGAAAGCAGCAGAAACAGGGCCATGTGGGTTCAGTGCCGGGGCAGCCATAAATTATAGAACCCGTGAGTGCAAATGTGTGGAGGCTCAGACAAAGGAGAGCAGTGTCTCGCTGGGGGGAGTGGGCCATTGCTGGGTTGTGAGAACATAAACACTGGGAAAGAGGCACAATATTTAAAAACACTAAGGAAGAGGGAGGGGTTTCCCCCTTTTTTGTTTTTCCCATGGAGCTCAGAGACTTGGAAAAGCTTGGTGCTTTTAAATTGATTGTGCCTGCTAGATTAACAGCAAGACCAAGGAGCACATCAGATTGTTCACAGCATTCACATCAGTGATTTTTGTAAACGCACTTGGAAGATCCCTGTGAGGGGCTACAATCCCGATCCAGCCCCACTGAATCAAAACCCAAAAGGAAACTCCCTGTATGCTTCAGGGCTGGCTTCAGAAAGCACCTGAGCACATCTTCAGCTCGTGTTTAAGTCCCACTAAAATCTCTAGGATTTCAGCCTGCATTTAAGCATTACCCACAGATGAGACCAACCAGACCCTGCAAGACTTTGCCCTGACACACACTGGACACAAATACATCCTAGGAAATCCACAGAGGAAGGACCTCTACAGTCCCACTTAAGTAATTATCTAGGAAGTGCTAGGTTGTTCCTTACATACCTGCAGAAACAAGATGCATGTGCTGGTTTTATGGTCACTAAGAGAAGATTTCCCTCCTGGAGACCCAGGCAATGCTGACTCTGGTTTTGCAAAGGTGCTGCTTGGGAGGGAGACCCACAGACAGAAGCACTGGTTCCATATGCAGAGAAGGGAGGAGGGAAGCTGCTTTGCTCAAGAACAAGACCCATGTCTTGAGATCAACAACCAATGTTTGTTATTTAACAACTGCAACTGTTAATTCCAGCCATGTACACCATGGCTGTTAGAAAATCACCATTTCAAAAGGTACCCCCTTGCTTGCTAACAAAGCATGGAAGACTCCATTTCCACTTCCCAGCATGAGGAAGGGAGAGCACACAAGTTCCTCTGGAGAAAGCAGAGCAAGGCTGCAGGAGAATCGGGGTGTAGACAAATGGCTTGTATTCCCTGCCAATAAAAAGCTAAATCCTCACATTTATTCTTCAAGTACAAGCAGTGCAGCACAGAGGGGCTAATGCCTTTCCACTTATGTGGAGCCAAAAGCCACAGGTGAAACTCATTTTGAAATCACCCAGCAACCTGAGAAACTGCTTGATAATTAAGAGATCACCGTATCATTGCAGCTAGTGCAAATCCAAGCAACCTCTTTATTCAGAGGCCATGGGGAATCAGGCCTTTACAGAAACATGGACAACTATTTGCACCAGTTTCAAATTCCTGAGTTGGGAAATCGTAATTTAATCCATTTTACGCTTTTACCTGCGAACAAATCTCTGTAATTAAAATGCTCATTCTGTTGCGAAACTCCTTTTATGTTGCAGCAATTTTAGTGTCACTGACCCACCCTACTGTCCTGGCTTATGGGGCCAGGGCCACAGGGTTACTGGAAGGACCAGCTCAGCTGCTGCAGAGAAAGGGAACAGCAGAAGGCGATGTGGAATAGAAACTCCTCTGGCCTCTTTCACAGCAGGGTCCAGAAAATAACCCCAAACCTCAGGTTCAACAAGGCAAAGTGCCGGGATCTGCACTTTGGTCAAGTGAGGTCAACAACCTCATGCAGTGCCACAGGCTTGGGTAACAGTGCCTGGAAAGGGACCCAGTTGAAAAGGACCTGGGTAAGAGCTGACAATGACACAGCATGTGCCCAAGTAGCCAAGAAGGCCAAAGCATCCTGGCTTGTATCAAAAATAGCTTGGCCAGGAGGACCAGGGCACTGATTGTCCCTCTGTACTGGGCACTGGTGAGGCAAGGCCACACCTCGATTCCGGTGTCCACTTCTGGGCCCATCACTACAAGAAAGACATTGAGGTGCTGGGGCGTGTCCAGACAAGGGCAATGGAGCTGGTGAAGGGTCTGGAGGGGAAACCCAGTGATAGGGAGCTGGGGTGTTTAGCCTGGAGAAAAGGAAGCTCAGGGGAGGGAGACCTTATTGCTCTTTGCAACTACCTGAAAGGAGCTCGTAGCCAGGTGGGGGCTGGTCTCATCTCTTAGGCAACAAGTGACAGGACAAAAGCCTCAAGCTGTTCCAGTTTCAGGTTGGACATCAGAAAGAATTTCTTCCCTGAAGGAGTGGTCAGGCATTGGAATGGGCTGCCCAGGGAGGTGGTGGAGTCACCATCCCTGGAAGTGTTCAAGAAATAACTGGATGTGGCACTTAGTGGTCTGGTCTAGTTGACAAGGTCTAGTTGATCATTTACAGGCGGGACTCGATGATCATGAAGGTCTTTTCCAACCTTAATGATTCTATGATTCTATTTTTGTGTTGGTTAGTAAGTCTACCAAGTATTCTATATGGCAGCTGCAAGTACAGCTTTGCTCCAGCCTCTGCAGACAGGTTTGTAAAGCAGCAGTTAATGGGTGAGAAGAGAAGGGAAGCTGGGGAGGAGGAGGAGGAAGCAGCAGCCCTCCCCACCAGCTGGGCTGGATGTGGCATGTCTCTCCTGCATCCCTCTCTGCGTTCCACATCCCTGCTCTTTTTGGCCACGCTGTGAACGACAGAGGGACCTCACTTAAACACATAGCAGTTTGGGGGAAAGGAACTGCCATAAAAATAACTTCGGAAAACAAGATTCAGCTCTTCAGCTTCAGGGACCAGGACTTCCTAACGTGACTGAAAACCATCCGAAAACCTCATGATTTCTGTGGTTACCACAGCAGTTCCAGCAAAGACGCTTGCGTAGGGGTCATCCCATCTCCTCTGTCCTCCCATGCATGTCAGCCTCTTGCTCACTTTGATTGCGCCACTGTCCTTCCTCAGACAGGTTTGCAACACTTCCCTACCAAGACCGAGAAGGAACAATTGTGATGCAACCTTTTAGGAGAAAGCACAATAAATCTCAGGTTCATGACTGCTGCATGTCTGGCATACATCACTTTAAGAAAACAGACTATGGTGACATTGAGTCCATCTGGAATGCGGATAACTTGAAATTAAAACATTTGACATCTGTCTGAAAGAATTTGTCCAGTAGCTACAGAAGGTCAGGAAAGCAGAAAAGAATGGGAAATGAGAAGATTCATTTTGTTTACAGTGCCCAGGTCTGAGAATATCAAATATTTACAAATAACTCTTCCTTTCTCCCTGCCCAGCTTCTCTGTAGGAAGTACTGTAAACAAGGCTCTGAAACAGCCACACAGGCAAAAAGGGCACTTCGTTTTCGTCATGTTCAAACAACATTTCTATCTATTGTCTTTTGATAATAACCATCAGAACAATTTTTCAACTGACTATTGGGCTTTACTTTTTCAGATGATTTTCTGTAAGAGGGGTCTGCTTTCTGAAGAAAATGTAGATTTTTTTTTTTAATATTTTTCTTACCAACAGGAGTAAACCACTGAAGCATCTGCCATGGATTAGTGCAGGGGAGACCTCCCATTCCCAGCTTGCAAATGAAGGGGAGGACTCTCTTTTCAGTGCTGCCTGTGTTCGGCACCTTGCCAGTAGGGAGGGAGAGGACAGGAGCTACTGACACCAGCTCCCAGCTGGCATTTCCAAAATGAACAGCCTAATTTTCTGTCTGGCATTCCACTGGAAAGTCAGTGTATCTTTCATGGGAAAAATTGAAATTTCTGTTCTAGCCATGAACGTGGGGGCAGTACCCCCTCAGTGCTCTTAGTGATTCAGGCACGTGTAATGGCCATATTCATCCATATTCAGTTTTACATCCTCAGTTCCGTTCCTTTCTTGATAGCTGTGTACATCCCATCAAGCTTACAAGACACCCACCCACTTGGCTGGGTTTGAGTTTCCCCTCCCCTCAGATTACCACAATTAACTATTTTTGAGAGTACTGACATGCAGTAGGCAGCAGAGGACACCTGCTTGAATTTGGTTCTTTATTTTGAGACAGTCAAGCCAACAAACAGCTCTATAACGAGACTTCAGAAGTCTTCCCCCTGCTTCATTCAATTTTCTATATCACTGTGCTCCTGTCCTGGAGGGGCAGACACACCTGCATTTCTTTCTGTCACCCACATTTCTCTCTCACATCTGCATTTCTCTCTCTAGTGAGACAGGTTACTTTTCAGTCCAAACTAAATTTCCATGTGTTCTGTAAGTGACACTTCTAATTAAATCTTCCTCATTTGTATTCCCTGCTTCTCCTTGCATTTTAGGAAACAGAGAAACACAAGATGGTCTCTAATGGTATTCTTTTTTTCTGTTGTCAGAAACAGTGCTGGTTTTCTTTGCCCAGAAAGTAAACCTTTTACAAAAGCCCATAATTTTGCCTAGTGGAAGCTGTTTTGCTTACAGAAACCCAACCAACTACTAAAGCTAACCATAACCATGGGTGCATTTGTGGGCAGGGCACTCAAAGAAAAAAAACCCCATGAAAATAATTTGAAGTAAAACCAGATGTAGTGATTAAGAGATATACAAAGTAATTCTCCTTAAAAATTTTTCAGCACAATATTTTTTGAAGGGCACATCCCTGTATTAATCCAACAAACAACATTTTTCTTGTGAACTTTTTATGCCCTGCACCATGTATGTGGATTAAAAGTAAAACTAAATAGTCTATTTGGAAAACACAGTTTCACAATGCCAACCAGACACAGTTTCTGGTGCCATTTCTCCTTTACTAACACCTTTGCTTCAATCTACAATTTAAATTCAGCAGAAGAAGGAGGGAAGTGTGCTCCCTTCTGTGGTGGTCATGAGAACAAAATTATTTCCATATTACATTCTTAGTGTGAATGTAATAAATGTTGATAGTTTTGCCTGAAACAATAAGAAAAAAAAAATAAAGAGGCTGTGGAAAGATATTTTTTCATGGATGTCTCAACCCTGATTGAATCCACTTCAGCCAGTTAAGTGTACAGATAAAAGATGCTGTTCTGCCATCAGCACTCAACCCTAACGTTTCCAAAGCAGTTGGACAAATTCACAGAGAAAAGCCCAGGGAGAACATTGAAGGCAAAGGCACCAGCAGGTGTCACCAGCAGACACCTGGGCCACAAGCTGCTGGCATCTGAAAAAGCACTGTTTTGTGCTTGCTGGGTTTTTATGCTGTTAGCTTGGCCAACAGCAGGTCAGCCAAAAATCTCCTTGGCCAACAACTTTAGCCTGGTCCAGTGCAGCCACCTGCACATATCAAAGGATTTTCAACTACTGTGGGCACTGGCCAGCTCTGGGAAAACTTTCTAGAGAAGCAGGACCTTATCCCTCACCTTAACCTTGACTTCTGCTTTCAGAAGGACTGGGTTTTAATTTATGCACAGGACGCTGAACCATTTGGGGACAGGGCTCCTTGTGCCCAGCAAAAGCAATTGCCACAGTCTCTGGGATTTTGATGGAGCTGTGCTCCTCCATCACAGAAGGAAATCTCAAGACCAGCCTTCTGACACACTGGTCTTTGATCCCTCACAGTATCTGTAACCCTAAAATGATGAGCTGGCAGCATCAATCCCTAATCCACTGGGATGATGTTTCACGTTATTCAGATCCTCATAGCTGCCCAGAACATTGCAGGTTATGGCATGTGCCTGGGGCCGGGGAGGAGCAAAATAGAGACAGGGACTGAGCCACTGCATGAAACATCTATCTCTGAATTATTTAGGTACTTGCCTAAAATACCAGTGTTCTGCTTTCAAAAGAAAAATGTCATGATTTTTTTACACTTCTGAGTCTCCTAAATTTTGTATTTTTAAGTGCAGGGATGCAAAAAGGGGAATAAAGACCAACTTCCCCGGCACCTCGCATCTCCCACACCACCCTCTACGACAGCACCAGCAAGCTCTGGATTAACAATTCAAAACCCAACTTTCTTCCAAATTCAACCTCCTACAATCTTCTCTTTCTGGTCCAGCATGATAGTGACCCAAAACACCATTTTTCACTCTTGTGTTTTTCCTGTACCACTGCTGCATGTTAATAAACACATCTCCTGGGTGTTTCTCCTGGCCACTGCCAGAGACAACCCGAACAACCTGCCACTGCCTTCGAATAGAGGCTCCCAATTGACATTAGCAGGAAATAGAACCAGCTGGAAATGACTTTTCAAAAGTCAAGCATCTCATTTAAAACAAAACAAAGCAAAGCAAACATCCCCTGTAAAAAAAAAAAAAAAAATCCCAAAGCTAATGAGACTTGCATTTTGTTTTGCCTTCAGCACAAAGCATTTGCCCTGCATGAGGTTTTCCACGGCTTCTCCCTTCAGATGATCCCATTGAAGAGGCAGCTGATGAAGGTGACCCTGTTCTTCCAAGGGATGGATGCAACAGAGCATGGATCTGATAGACCTCAATATGGATGTCTTAATTAACACCAGATGTCCCTTTCATGGGAGAAATAGTTGCTACAAAAAAAACCTCTGACGAGATGCTGGTGGTATTTTCTAGCAGCCAACACTTACCTCCGTGCTGTGTGTGTATCTCCAGCAGGCAGCTGGGATCAGTCCACAAAAGGCCAGAGCAAAACAGAAAAATCCCTGAGGATAAAGACGAAAAATACCAACAGTTACAGCCTGGGGAGAAAAATAACCATTTGCAAACACAATCAGGACATATTTAATATGCTTGTTTGAGCAAGTTTCATTAAAGTTTAAGCATCACCTTCTTTTAATATCCCTCATAATGTCAGTTACTTAAAAGAAATTACATGGACAATAATGTGGTTCTCCATCAGGAGTCCTGTAATTACACTGTGACCAATTGAAAAGTTTGACCAAAAAAACAGGCAGCTTCCTGCAGAGCAGTTATTCTATTCTGCCCAAATTCCTACTGGACAAAGAAAATAAGGTATAAAAACATGATATTTACAGTATGCTCCCCTTCTGCTGCAGGACTGTGCTCCAGAATAGCATCTCCTTACTCATGGAATACAATCCCCTGGATTTAAAACTTGGCTATTGGCTTCAAAGAGGGCAAACCCCACACAAATAGTCCAGAAAGAAGCAAATAATTGGGATAGAGAGAAATCAACCAGCTGTGGAAGAGGAGCTGGACTTACTCTGTGACCAAGGCGGCAGCTCCACGGCCAAGCTGCCTTCTTTAGATCAGCACCATTCTAGTTAGACAACAGGATGACAGAAATACAATCAAGGCCAGAAACTGACCCTGAAGTGTCTAAACAATAACAGCAATGATGCAGGACGTGGCTTGACTTTTGTCTTCTTCCCTAGGCTTGCAGAGCTGGAAGTTACATGCTTTTATTTTTATTTGAACAACTCTGGACCAAAGAACCCACACACCCTGATATAAAAAGCACTCGCCTGCTGTGACAGCTGGACCAAATGATCTTGTTCACATTAAAAAAAAAAAAAAAAAGGAAGGAAGAAGTGCCTGTAAAGTGTTTGAAGGCTAACTGGGCTCATCAAATATGAATCCATGGCTTAGTCTTGGAATGACAAAAGATGATGAATAAGCATCAGTTGAAAATTAATACCCTTAAAAGTTTTTCCATGAAACTGTGCCTCTTTCAACACAACAGTATGTGGGAAACTTAGCCAGCTGACTGCATATTATTTTGATTTCTAATTTTTTCTATGACTGTCTTTGTTGTATAACTGTAATAACTTGAAAAAGTTTAAATCTTTCATGAAATTTTACCAAATTCAAGCTTAAGAGAGGAAGAAGAACATTGCTTCTACCAGTTCTGCTTCACAAAAAAATTTGCTTAAAAGATATAGTTAATAAAAAAAAGCTCCAAACTCATGCATAAGCAGAAAGAAAGGAAAACGTGTTACTTCAAATCCTGGAAATGAAAGTGAATGTGCCAGTAAACTCCTTTTTCTGGCTCTTGTCCATCTGCTCTGTTTCTCTGCACTTTCCGGGGACTTTGCTCCTGGAACAAAACTGCCATTGGTATTTCACCACTTTTTTGGGGCTGCCTTGTTTCACGCTCTGCATCAGACACTGGGGAAAACCCTGGTACAGCTCTTAAGAAAAATATTAAATTATGTATGTCCAGTCTCTCCTTTCATTTATTTTTTGGCAGCTGCCTGGCCATACAGCTGATGAGATCACTCGTTGCCTTGCTAGGAGCTGAAATGAGATTACAGAGGACCCTAAAGGAGATGAGAGGAAAGGTCTGATCAAACACTGACATGACAAGGGGGTTACAAGTCATGAAGATGTGGAAGAGCTAGCAGGGCAAGATATCACAGACCAAAACTCCGCTGGAGTGGGGGGTTCAACTCCTGCAGGTACAGCACAGAGTGGAGGGAGGAGGTGAGGTTACACAGGCATGTTAAGTTGTTCTTCAGTAGGACCAGACCCTGCATTTTGCACTGCCTCCAGCAACTTCCCCACCAAACAAATGGCATTTTCACCAAAATCAAGTTCAAAGACAGGAAAATTTAAAAAAAAGAAAATTAGTCAGATGGAAAAACCAGCACTGAGAGCAATGTTAGCATTCTTCTGCATATCATTCCATTAAAGTTACAATTGTGGGGACCCACCATGAACCCAGAGAGTGTGAACAACAGGGTGCCAGTGACAAACCAGATTTCTTCCTCTGTGATCTCCCTTCCTTCCCCCACCAGCTCCAGCACTTACAACATCTCTCTGGGGCCAGAACCCCCAGCAGATTAAAATCCTCCTTCTCATCTTCCCTTCCTCATCTCCACGCCACATCTCAGTCCTTCATGTTCAGCATCAACTCCCCCTTTATTTCTGTCTGGTTTTTCTGGGAATACCAAAATGCAACCCCTTGGGAAGCTCCCCATCCACCCAGCTGGTGCACAGAAATTACACGGCTCCGAGAACATCTTATAAATTAATTATAGCCTGCTTTTTCACTCCCCAGCCAAAAGGCTTTTGGAAGAGCAACTTTCTAATTACATTAGAAGACATTTGGAGGAAAAAAGAAAAAGGCAATGTGCAGTTTGCATACAAAATATGGAAGGGTCGAGGCTGGTTCACCATCTCCCAGACCCTTGGAGTTCCTTGGAGCCAGCCACAGGCTGCTGCCTGCTCCCTTTGCAAGAGACAGCCACATCAGCCCTGTGGAAGGCTGTCACCAGGCAGACATCAATTACTCTTTTATGAATGACCTTGTTTCCATGCTTGCTGCAAGGAACAATTTCTCTTCCAAAGACTTGGCAGAGTCTGCAGGAACAGCACCCTGTCTGTTGGCTGGTGTTTCTTTTAATTCACCTTTCTGATGCTTCTCCTTTGGTGAAGGGGGTCAGCTTTGGATGAGGGAGGGATCCTTTAGATCAGACTGGGTTCTGTAGCTCTGCCAAACTCCCACACTTCCAGGGAAGGAGCTGACCTCTGCCCTGCTCTGCTCCAGCTGCTTTTTGGTGCTGCTGTGGTCATGGCAAGGGCCAGCTCCCTGCCAGACTGCAGAGCCCGGGGGCAGGGAAGGGGGGAGCAAACTTCAGATTGCATCCATCAGGTTGTGTCCCTCCCTGCCTGACCGAGTTCATCTAAAAGCACGCACTGTTTTTGCCCTTGCACAGAGCAAACACGAGTCAGTGACATCAGAAAGAGGAATCTGTCCTCGGCACCAGCTCTGCCACTGGCACACAGATGCCTCACTCAGAAGTCTTGCTTCATGAGGGAGAGCACAGGAGACAGATTAAATTAGAAAGAAAGATGCTGACGTGTGCTGCAGTTATATTAAGGACCCTCTACACACTAGCCTACACCTGGGTATAATAAAGCAAACAGCCTGTGCTGTGTGCTAGCCCTACTAGCTCATCAATCTTGATGAAAAACTGGGTTATACCGGGCATGCACTGAGGCTTTTTCCACTGAATTTTTTTGGAACATCTGCTCTATCCTGAACACAAATTTTCCTCTATACAAGTCAGGTTTTAGGCTGTAAGAATTTCAGCGGGGATATTATAGTTGGAATGTTGCTCCTTGTTTTTTCTTTTCTTTCTCTTTCTCTGTCTGACCAGATAAGAACACATGATGCTTTAAACCTCACCGGTGCTGGAGTCTTTCCTTTGTACAAACAGCACTAGGAAAACTGCTGTTTTCCTTCCTTTTCCTGCCCTTCAATAGCGACACGACCTCCAGGGGCTGTGAGAGCTGCAGGATATTAACATTCACGATGGCCATGGATCACCAGAAAGCAGGGTTTGCCTCAGCTGGAAAACAGTCAATAAGCCTGTTGCTATTCTCCCTGTTTAAGAGGAGCTTCAGGGGTAATATTCCTGGAATTTAGAACATAACTTGTTATCCTTAAGTTCTCAATTACTTTCTTGGAACCAGCTTCCTCACAAGCAGCAGTGGATGCACAGTAGCATCTGTCTGGTCTCATGATACTGCTAATGCAGCTACAAGAGAATCTCCTGAGATGTGTGTGCCTAAACCAGTTTGTCCTGTTCTGGTTTCTAAGCACTGTGCACCCATTACTGGTATTAGAACAGCACCAGTAAGGCCTACAAAGACCAGAGACCCCTCCTCTGTAGGCACACAAACCTCCAGACAGCCAGGCAGCATGAGCATATAAAACCAAAACAGACAAAAAAGTGCTCCCGTAAGCCCGTCTGCATCCTGGTCAGCTTTTCCCCAGGGTGGCCCGTTTACCAAGTGGCATTGTGGTAAACTAGCCACACTGATGCAGACATCCCCCAAGCATGGCTCGGTTTCCTGGACAGCCACAGATGTGAGGCAAATACTCTGATGTCTTCCCTCTTTGATTAAAGAATGAATTAAATGGTCTTCTAAATAAGACACACTCAATGCAGGGAGGAAAAGTCCTTTAAAATCAATAGCAGGGGAAGATGAAAGATTCTCTCTATTGCAGAAGGAGGAAAAAAACTCCAAGCACCAGGGCTGATCCCTCCTGTGAGCTACAGCCCAGCAGGGATCAGCAGAGCTGGACAACACTCTGACAAGTTTTGGAGCCCCACAGGGCCAAACCCCACTCCTGCCTGCGGTTACACCTCGCTGCAGCTGTCAGGGCTGGCTCTCCCTGCCTTTGCTTCTTGCTGGCAGATCAGAGATTACAAGTGTGCCCTGGGAGTGGGAACTGGGGTGAAAACAAGCAGCGAGCTGGGCTTTGGTGGAAGATACAGTTGGGAGGAGAGGGGGCGATTTTTAGGAATAGGTAAAGCCCCCCCTGTGTGATTTAAGACGATGAGCTCCTTGAACACTTGGAGCCGAGAATACTGTTACTGGTGGCCAGCTCTTGGGTGTCTGCCAGGGTTCCCGTTAATTCCTGAGGGCTGGGGACGTGCCAGCAGCCCGCAGGGGTCACGGGGGCTGCTTCCCGTTCCCGGCGCGTTCCGCAGCATCTCCCGGAGCGCGCGGGGAGCGGCAGCGGGCAGGGAGCGGCAGCGGGCGGCCGGCGGGCCCGCGGCCCCCTCCAGCGGCGGAGCGCGGCGCTGGACCGGCCCCGCCCGGCTGCCAGCGGCCCTCTCGCCTCCTGCCCCACGGCTCGGCACGGAGGCGGCGGAAACAGGGCTTAAGGGCAGCCGAGAGGCATCCCGTTATCCCTGCTCAGAGCAGCGTGGCGTGACGCCTCGTGCGGCACCTCGCACCCTTCCTCTGCTTCCCGCCAGGCAGCGATACCGTGACTTCCCTGCAAAGGTGCCATCAGGGGTCCAAAATGAAGACGGCCACATCCCACTCCCCTCCCCCCCCCGCCCCCCAAAATTGTGGAAGCTAAAGACAAGCCAACAGGATGCACTAGGAGCCACAAAAATAGCCACATTGAGGGTTCTGCCAGCCAGAGCTTTTTTTGGTGGGCAGAGCTTGGCTGTGATAGCTCAAACCAGCTGGGCTGGTGGAGATGATGGGTGGCTGGGGGAAAGGATCACCCACGTTACAACGGGAAGGGAGAGCAGCACCGTGTGGACAGTGCCTTTGGACAGCAGCTCTGGAGTTCGCTCAGTATGTGTTTGCCATCTTTAACTATCGCATCCGGAAATGCCTGTGATTTTAACAGCCTGTTCTATGGAGTGGCATGCCCCAACCACATACCAGAGAGTAAGGCAACAAATAAACATTATAAAGAAGTTTGGCTGCATCTTCAGGCAGCCATTACTTTCTCCACTAATCTGTACATACCCATTGGTTTAGATGTGGTAGTTGCAGGCACACATTAAAAACACTTCAGCAAAAGGGTGGGAAGTTACACCTATTCTGTTAGAGTTATTCATAGGAACTCAGGCCCCTTTGGGCATCTCAAACAGAGAAAGGAAGATGGCATATTCAGAAGGTGAAAACATTAATCTCAGGGGCTGCTTTGCACTGAATTTTAAGGTGTCAGCCTCTCATTTCTGCCATCAGTATCATTTCCCCCAATTACACACATTAGATAAATCTCTTTAAAGTTACTGTATGACAGCAATGCAATTATTTTATATTAAACACGATTTCATGCTCAACAACCTACCTGCTGACTCCTGCCCTTCACATGGGAAAACATGCAGTGAGCAGCACTTTACCACTCATCCCTCCAGCCCCAAGGCTGGAAGCTGCTCTGTGCAGCCGAAGCCCCACATGCAGGCTCTGTTTTTAAATGGAGCTTAGCTCACAGTCCAGTTTACTACTGTCAACATGGTCCAGGCCCAAACAGGCACTTCGCTGTGGATGATGGAGAGGAGAAAGGGGGAATTTCAGCTCTTATGCTACCTCTCCTTGTAGGCCAAAACTCAGGGTCCAGCCCAAATTCCCCATGCCTTCTGCCTTGGTTTGTATGCCTCACACCACCACTGTGGTGGATATTTGCAGTGATGGGGTGAAAAATAGTGGCTAGTTTGCTGTCACAAGTCAGGGGAAGCATGTGAGACTCAAAATCATGCTGCTAAGGTTTCCCCACACAAACCATGTGTTCACTTGATGAGGGGAAAAAAAATACCCTGGGAATTGTCATCTCCATAGTTCCTTGGCAGATAAGCACCTTGCCTCTGAAAGCTGCATACACAGGGCCTTGGCAAAGGAAACTAGGCACAGAAGGATGCAATCCTCAGCCTGAAGAGCTCTGCAAGGTCATGCTTCTACAAAAACGTCCCCTTGCAGCACAAGGTGGAACAACAGGACCTCCTTCCCCAGGCATACATGCTTCCAGGCATAAGGCAACACAGCTCCCAGCACCACACATTAAGGGGGCCAGCCCCAGGTGACGAAAAGCCCCTCCCAGCCAGTTCCTGTGGGTACGGATACGCACCATGGCGGTGAGACACTGCGATTCCCGCACCGTGGCGGCAGAGCTCAGCAGAGCTGCCAGGATCAGGGTCATGCTCAGGCAGATCCCAAAGTAGAAAGCTGGAAGGAAGTCAGACATGGGAGTTGTGGTCAGATGCCAGAGGCCTAGTCTGATGCTTTCATCCAGAGAAAGGCCAAAAAGTGCATTTTGAGGAGCTGGCCCCAAATGTCCAGGCTGCAGAACTGAATTTTGTCTGTAATTTATTCAATACCCACTATCTGTGTATGCTTTGCTGTGTATGTCTGGCAGGGCTGTAAACCTCTGAGTGGTTCCCACAGCTCCAGCAAAGTGAAGCAGCCTAAAATGGTGTTGGTCCACCCAACAGACCACAAGCTGCCAATTATTTCAGCATTCTGATAAGGATACCCCCCAAATGGGGGGTGCTGGTGTGCAGCAGCTGTCCCACAGCCCCTATCGGGACTCCAGGCACTGCTAATCTGGTGCAACACTCACCCTCTGGTTTCCTCCTGGCTCAGGCAGGATCACAGCCGGTGCCCCAGGGCAGGGCTCAGGGACCACGGCTCGGCAAAGGGCTTTGCTACCCTAACCATGCTGAGATAATACTTGCAAACAAGGCAAGTGGAAGCGTTGCTGGAGAGGGTGACTGGGGTGGGAGAGCCTGCAAGGCTACAGTCAGCGCCAATATATAACCCCTATATGTGTAGGAACAGGGAAGGAATGTACCTTAGCTTTGGACTAACATAGTTTTTACACCTGCCTTATTAAACTGAAATTGAGAACCAGGATCTCGAGAGGGTATGAGCGTGTTTAAACCCAGAGTACAGCTTGGGAGAAGCAGCAGATGCAAGCGCAGCAGAGGCGAGCAGGGTATTTTAGTACCTGGGCTATCTCTGCTCTAGCCTTGTACCTGAGACTTCTCCCTTGTGAAAGCAAAAATACCCCACATTTCCTAAAACAAACTCTAGGTGTTGCCATGCATTTCCCCTCCCAGCCTCAATTTTCTATGTTCTGCTTCAACTCCCAGTCTCCTGCCAGCCCCAGTGCACTTTTAGTGACTGAGGAGCTCCTCCTGAGCTCCTACTGCAGCACAGGGGCAGGATGGGGACATGGTGAATAGAGGAACAGGTGCAAACACAGAAGCACCTGAGCACCCCATGCTCCCACAGCATGCTTTGGTTACAGGCATGCAGGTTTGATATGGGAAAGTAAGTGCCTGTAGGACTGTGTTAGTCCTAATGCATCCTCCAAAATCCAGCTCCTTCCTCCTCTTGAGATATTTCCTTCAACTGCTTTAGGGAATTTTGTAGCTCCTGGTATGACCAAAGTTCTCACTGGGATGTGACCGCAACATACCTCTGTGGTGGATGACCCTGTAGGAGTTGCTGTCCAGGGAGACGTTGCTGATGAGGGTGAAACGGAGCCCATAGTGGGTGACTGTGCTCAGCGTGGCAATGGATAGCCCCAGGAGCTGGAAAAGAAGGGTTTCAGGAAGGGATTTACAAGGCAGCAGCTCTTTCTGGGTGCACACAAAGGTTTGAGGTGTATCTGAATACTCCTGAGCCCCATGCAAATGCAGACAGCCTGATCATCCAGAGGCCACCATATGTACCCCAAAATGCACATAAAAGGACAAACCCCAGACACTTAAAAATACTAAAGCTGTTCTTCTCTCCTGCATAATGAGTGCATGTGACACTGTGCAGCCCACAGTCTCTTGGCCAGTGCCCGTGGATTAAATTCCCACCATATGAAGAAAACTGAGAGGATTGATGCCCTGGCAGCACCTGGGTGGTGCCACCCCACTCTGCAGACTGCACACATGTGGCTGTGAGGGCTGCCAGCTTCAAGAGTGGTTTTAGGCAGGGGTGATGTTCTCTGCTTTGCTGTTTGCAAAGCCAGTCTCGCTGCCTGCTGTTGGCTCTGTTTCCTACAGTAGAGGGCAAAGAGCTGAGTCCTGTACTACTCTAAGTTGTCTGTGCTGGTTTCTGTCTCTGCAAGGTGTTGCTGGCCTGTTTCTGTCCCAGCCCTGAGAGCACTCGTATGCCTAAGGCACAGGGTAACTACTTGCACATCACCCTCCATGTTGCCCAGACTGAATCCAGGTGACGGAGAACGAACATTTCTGATGGTACTTTTCTGTGGGAGATGGCTCTAGGGCAGGGCTCCTTGCAGCATGACTGGTGGCAGAGCTGGGACAAAGGCACCAAAAGCAAAACCAGCTCCAAATCTAGTGTAATGAACCTGCAAAATGCAAGGCCACTCCTAGCTCTGAAGATAAGGCTTCATCATTCTGTGCTTTCACAATACAGAAAAATGAGGCAGCTATACCTGTGTCAAATGTGACAGTGCAATCTCAACATAATCCCCACTGTGTGACATTTTCTGATAGCTTTTGCTGGAGGCTTACGGTCTCAGAGACTAAATCCATCCAAACCATAGCATTTTGTCTAACCTAATTCGTGGCACCTTCAGATCCTTCAGACTGTGCATTACTGTGTATCTTGACCCACGCCCAGCAAAATATTAAGTGCAACACCAGTTAGCTCAGATTTCTGAGAAACACCAGTCTAAAATCCTCCTAACAGCAATAACAAGATTCTAACCATCCACAGCGGCTGTGCCTTAATGCCTCCTCTAAACATGCTTGGTACCAATCCTCCTTTCATTTCCTCCAAATGGTGTATTCTGTTATTTGGAAGAGAGAACCATCGTACAGTCAAACTACAAACTTCATTTGTGGCCCAAAATAAGGTATTACTTTTAATTACACTCTTAAAAAGCCACCAACCCTCTTTGAACTAAATACAGATTATTATTATTGCTGTTGGTATTGTTATTATTATTACTATTATTAAACTGGCAAGTTTTGATGAAGTGAAAAGGCAACAATAACATACAAGTCAAAGCATCCAGGAGAAGTGTTCTCCAGTATCCACCATTTCCCATCAGCTCTTACAGCAGATATCCAGAAACTCCCCTTGAATTTGCTTCAAAAGCTGATAAAAAGAGTCCCTGGAATTGTTTTCGCTTTGCGGTGCTGATCCACAGGTTTCTCACACACACTTCCACCAAAGCCTTGTGGTTTCACATTCTCACTGATCCCACCTGCAGTCAACCACCCTCCCAGCAGCAAGTGTGACTGCAGCAGGTCTGTCCTCTCTCTTTTGCTCCAAGGAGACAGGAGCAAATATCTTTTTGCTGAGAACCACCCATTCTGCCAGCAGCGACCTTTTCTTTCTCCTTGGAGGCAGCTGCTGAGTTGTGAAAGAGCAGCAGTGGTGTGACATCCCTGAGAAACCAGAAGTCTATCAGAGGAGGGGGGGCGATGCTGGTGGCCAGCGATAACCGCCCATGGTGCAATGATAACTCAGGCAGTTGGCTGTGCTTGCCCTCCGCCCGCCAAAAACAGAACGTGGGAAAACCATCCCCTCTCAGAGCGGGAATGGCAAAGGCAATGGTTCACCTCGGTTCTGCAGAGATCCCCCCAAACCTGCCTGCTCACCATGACACAGAGGCTGGTCACCAGCAGCTGGCACTTGGTGGTCCTCATCCCGCACCTCAGTCCCATGGCAGCTTGTCCCCAGAGAGAGCTGGCAGTTGGTCCCTCCAGCTCTTGATAAAGCCTGGGTTTCCACCAAAGGAGGCATGGCCACAGCAGGGCCTCTCAGGAAGTGGAGTCCCCACCACGTGCCGATGCACCTCCTCCTGCCTGATTATTAAATCCTGTTTAGGGCAGTCACCTTCTGAACATGCTCTCAGTCAGCTGCTGTCCGCTCCCACACACAGCCAGCTGGGAAAGAAGGAAGAACACACAGAAAAACAACCTTTCATGGAGTTTGGAGCAAAGCTCCCTTAAAAAAAAATTTAAACTGTGCAATGAAAAGTCAGTGTCAAAATATCCTGGCTTTGACTTTCACTGGAATGCAGTTTTGCTTAATAAACATTGTCGGTAACATTTTTTTTATAATCTGCATAAATAGTATTTTGGGAAAAAGTCTAGGAAAAAATTATTGAAAAAAAAAATAACCTGTTGTTTAAAGAAGGGATTAAACCCCCCCAAACAGATCTGTGTAAGAGTCTTCTCTCCCCATGTAAAACTACCACAGGGCAAAAACCTTTGGCTGAGTCTCTATTAGAACTTGCATTTGCAGATATGGGAAAAAAACACATTTTGGTAGTATTTTATTCAGGAAAATGGCTATATGGAAATATAACCCCCTTCCCCAGAGATGCTCACTGTCCGTGGACATTTTAACTCTGTCCTTTCCCCTCTCCTAGCACTGAAGACTCCATGGACCCACAGCTGCAGAAGATTTCTTGTCTTCAAAACCAGCTGTCTCCAGGACACGTATTTCTCAAAAGTAAATTGCAAAGAAGCCTCAAGAATGATCTGGCCAAAGTCAGCCTGAATAACTGAGTGCCTTAATCATCCTTAGTTTTGGAACCAGGCTGGCGGAGAACAGGTGAAACAGAGTAATGAAAAATAATTGCACTCCCTCCAGGTGGCAAACAAAGGGAGCAAAAAAGTAAAACCATCCCACAACAGTAACTGCAGGAAGATGACAAAGAAGGAGGAGGAGAGGAGTGAAAAAAGGAAGGAAGATGCATTTTGTAAAGCGAAGAGAAAGCAAGTTGCACAAAGCCATGAGCACAGGAAAAAGCATGTTGTGATTTTCTGACTACATCACTAGCTTTCTTGCAAGCTTTCCTGCAGATCATCTTGGTTGCAGCCTTCCAAGATGCCAATGAGAACTGCCACAGCCAGTGCCAAAAACAGGTGTCCCCATGGCTCACAGGTGCCTGCCCTGATGCCCAGGAGGAGATACTTATGTACCGTGTGCAGAGACCTTCCTCCTCTGGCTACTATCTGGAGACCATCTGAGGAAAACCAATGGCTAGACAACAGGGCAGGAGGGCAGTGGGGAGAGGACAACAAGCTGGTAAGGCAGCTGATGCCAAGCCTTCAGGAGCAGGATGGCCGGGAACAGACCAGACAGGGAAAATGCCTTATAAGACACTGTCAGAGTTAGGATTGCATCTGAATGCAGAACTGTGGGCACCCATCATTTCTTCTGATACTAGAGGACAGACAGGGGTGTTGTCACCTGCATTTCCAAGGTGAAGGATCCCTAGTACAAAGGCAGCAGAGCTGGTCCACCCATGGAGTTACAGGTTAAATCTGGAAGGGCTGCAAGAAGGCATAAGCACAGCTCTGTGTGTAACACCAAGCCACATCAGCCCAGCCACGAGCGACAGTCACCAAGCCGTGTCACCTGCCCTGAGCACACCCAGAACCTGTTTCACAGCGACGGAGAGGGAAAAAAACATGGAACCCATCTTCGTTTCCCGCTAGACCCCAGTTCCTTCCCCGGTCCAAAACGACTGCCACCGCAGAGAGACCTGTGAGAAGCCAAGTCTCACACTAGAGGTCCCCACAGGCCAGCACAACCCTTTCCCGAAGGGCAGGATGATCGACGTGGGCTTTCTGAAGGGCAATTCCCTCCCCAGTTCTATAACGGTCTCCTCAGTTCCTGCAGGAGCCTTGCACCTCACCTCAGGTCCACCTGAGAGGTCCCAAAATCGCCATCTACCCACTTTGCAAGGGCTCCTGGTCTTCCCACAAAATATGTTCTGCCTCCTTTTATCTCCAGCCATAAAAACGGGTACCTTCACTGACTCACGGAGCTCTGAAAGCAGGTCTGCAACTTTAAACACCTGGGTTTAAACAGCTGCTTCCTCTGTTTTGGTAGAAAATGCCAATTTCTGAGTAGCTTGCCCGTGTCTTCTGATGCTTCTCCCACCAGCAGTTCTTGGTGCTCTTGCTTAATACCCATTCCCTCTACTAACTGCTCTGCCTGCTGGGCTCAGGGGTGGAGGGATTTTTTGCTGTTTCTCTTTCCTCTCTCTTACCTTCTATCCCATACAGGTATGCCTTGAAAGTTTCCTGTTTGGGACAGAGCATATGTGGATTTCTAACATCAAAAAATTAACAAGAGCAAAAGGAGTTGCTTCCTCACCCCTCCCCCCAAAAAACAGCCAAAAGAAAGTCACTCCCTCACCCAAAAGAAATCAGTAGAGTAGAGCTGGGATATTAAGAGGTTGGGCTGTGATTGAAGGAGGCAAATTTGGCACATGGAAGGGCACTGCTGAAGGGAGCACAGGGGGAGTCTGTGTGCTTATCTTACCTGTGCCCATCGAAAAGGCAATCTGCAACACTTTACTTTCTAAGGGATTAAACTTCCCCTGGGTGCTCTGTTGCTGGCACACGCCTACCTCTCTGTCCAGGAAGCATTGGTGAGAAACAGGGTGTCCCCTCAACCTCATCCTACTGGGAAGAGAGGCAGGGCTGGTGGCATGCCAGGGAACCACCCTCACAACCAGCATGTGGGCTGGATGACAGCATGGCTTTTCCAGCAAGACTTGGCTTCCTGCCCACCTGGGCAGGTTTTATTGATCAGTCCCCTTTGCAAGAGCACAACTTATCGCTCCCAGAAGCGGTGCAAAACCACAGGTGACCACAGCTCCTGCCTGTGGCTTCCTCCCTTATCTCTGGTTATCAGCTGGAGCATGGAAAGATGGTAGTGAGTCTGAAAATACCCCAGGGAGCACAGGTGCTCTCTTTCTAGCCTTGCAGCAGCTTGCAGACGTCTGTTATGAAAATATACACCAGCATCCCCAGCTGCATGGGTCTCGGAAGGATGTGCCACCTCATCCAGAAGGGAAGGATTGATTTTAAAAAGGGAACAAAGCCAGATCATATTTTTTTGCAAAGCTATAAACTCCCAACACTCTTCTGAGCTGGAGGGAAACAATGCCCACTCTGTCAGAGGGATGTTCTAAAAGAGCTGGGGGATTTGATGTGTTAATGCTGCATGGGGTGAACTTGGGACACTAAACACAAATGGAGAAGAAGAGGCTGAATTCAAGCTGGTGCCTTCTCACTCCATCAGTGCAGCCACCAGTAATGGAACAGCAGCACTCCAGCCTCAGCTGCTTGAACTCTGTCAATGCAGCAGGGAAGAGAAACCTCCCCCTGGGCTTTGGGGCACTGCTACTCATGCTCCTGAGAAAGGATGGGCTGGAAGCAAGAAAGAGGATGTCACCCAGGAGCTAAAAATACACCCATCATCCAGTCAGGATACTCCTGCGCCAGGTCCCTGCTGCCTCTCAGGAGCCTCCTCCTTTTCCAGCGCACAGCACCATTAGGGAAAATACCTCTCCTCCACAGCAGAAAGCAGCTCCAAATGTGTCAGATTTACAAGTGTCAGTGGCTCAGCTCATTCAGTCCTTCAGCTACTGCCCATAGCACGGCTGGATTCACCCTAAAGCTCGCTCGTAAATAAAACATGTCCATATCAAACCGCAGCGCAGCCATAGGGGTGATGGGAAGCCGGGGAGACCTCAGAGCCTGCGTCTGCCTTCCCGGGCACATCACAAGGATGCATTGTAAAGGCTGCTTAGCATTCATCTAGCACATACACACAATCAAAGCTAAAAACCAACTTTTAAACCTGGGGCCATCTCTTTTCAAGAAAGGAATGACAGGAGAAAAGGGGGAGGTGCTGGGCTTTGCCAAGCTTCAGATGCACCATACAACTCCACTGTGAATGGAAACAAGGCTGGCTGGAGGCTTGGAAGACACAAAACCAGAGAGAAATCATAGTATCTCCAAAGCACTTTTTTACTTATTACTATTTTCAATGTGTGTCCCAGAAATCCTCTAGTGATTCCCAGGCAATTTGAAATTATTATAGGTGAGCAAATAAAATGTCAGAAGAGTTATTAAAAATAGTTCATCAAGCCAGAGAAAGATTACATTGGAAAAGAGCATAAGCTGAAGATCCCTTCAAAGAATAAACCCAAATGAACATCTTTCTCCACTGAAAGAACCATACTCATAGCTCTAAGGCACACCGCCCTACTCAAACAAAATTATTTTTGCTTTTTCACATGCTAATTGCAAACCATAACTGCCCAGGAGCCAGCTGTGCAGGTGGTAGACCTGAAAACACAATGCAAGCCCTGCTCCATCTAGCCCTGCTCCTGGTGAAACCAGTGTGAGCACAGCCCAGTCTGGCAAGTGGGCTCACCAAGAACAGGGCTGCTCAACTGCCCATTGCTTTTTATTTCTGACATACATCCTCTCAAGCTTTATTGCAACAGGACCTCTATTGCTTTCCACTGGAGTCCAGAAAGTTTTGGTAAAATACTCTAAAAAGCCCATGTCAGCTGCCTGTAATGCATGGGGTGACACCAGGGCTGACCCAGCACCCCACCCTTCCTGCTGACACATGTGCCAAGTCAGGGGCAGCACTTTGCTCTCACCTTTGGCAGGTGCAAGAACTAAATGTAGTGTCAGAGGCCCTTTCCAGAGGCCCTTTTTCCTTCTCCCTGAGCATCGTTTGGCCACCTTGCAGCACACTGGCTGAAGCCACATGGGGCTGCAAGGTGTCCACACCAACCACACAGTTACCATTTTTGCCTTACCTGCTCCAGGAGAGGAGAATTTCTTCTCCCTACTCTCTGGGGATGGGTAGCACATTGATGGATGCTCTCTCTCCCCAGATTATGATCAGGAAGTTGATTATGAGCACAGACAGTGTTTAATGATGTCTTGTTCTACTGGATCTTACATAGTCATTAACTTTATAAAGAGATTTCAAGTGAGATTGCATTTCTCTGAGTACAAGATGTACCTACCTACCTTCCTGCAGACTATTGGGAAGCCAGCTGCACTGCTAGGAAAGTGTAAGCACTTGCTGTGTGTTGAATATCAGATCCGATGGCCACATCTGGCTGGAAACACACGTCGTGATCAGCAGTCTGAACCCAATTTGGACAAGTCAAGCTCATCCCTGAGCTGAGCGTGGAATCTCTGTGGCTGGAGGCTGCGCGCTCTCCCTTGAGACCGGGTTTACTGGTGTGCGTTATAAATGAAAAAATTCCCTGTAGCTATTTTTGTATTATAAAAATCCAGTTATTACTCTTGAGTGTGGCACTTCGATACAGAAAGCTTTCTCTTGAAAGGTTTCAAGGGCAGCAGCTTCCCCTTTCCTGTGAAAAAGGTTTTCAGCAGAAATTAGAGACGAGGTAATAAAAGAACATCAGTATTACTCCACTGCAGTAATGCCCCTACTGACTAAGCTACGTCTGACAGTGAGCACAAGGGAAGCCCCCTGTACCAGCCAGGGCAGCTTTGCAGATGCTGGAGACAAGTGCATGACATGGCCTGAGCTGAGCAAGCAGTCTGTGCACTCCCAAATATGTTCAAGGCACAAGCAGCTCCCTGGTGCTGCCCGGAACCCACCAGGAAAAATGCTCCACCTGTGCCCCATGCCATGAGCCACTCCTTTGGGGTCAAGTCCTTCAGAGAAGTTGTAGGGCTGCTCATTGGTTTGCCCCCAGGTCTACAGCACAGCCAAGAATGTCTCAGGAGCCGCTGAATTTGGGCGTTAAGCCTTCTGCGTGTTTGATTACCAGAAAATCAAAGTGCTCGCAGGCTCCATACAGGAATTTCAGCTCGGCTGCCTGGGACACTGCAGTGGGGCTGGTTCCTTCAAGCCATTGCCATTGCAACTGATCCCCAGGGGCAATATTTCTCTTGCAACATAATGGAGCCTTGCTGCTCCCTAAATAACCCACACAGAAACTAGAAAAGCCCCCTCTGTGTCACATCAAGAAATGATAGCTCTTTGAACTACCATTTTGGCTTAGATACACCCAAGGACCAGCACCACAGTGGTTCAGGGCAGCCAGGGGAATACAGACCCTTTGATATCCAAATCGAGCTGCAGAGTCTTGCTGGCACCTGTCCATGTTGGTGCCAAAGACACCCACTTGGAGCACTTTCCTGAGATGGGGTTATGTTTCCCCCCCAAAAAGTGAAGCCCTGTGACTGAACTGCCCCACACTACTGGATTTTTTTTTTTTTAAAGGCTGGGTAGGATCAAAGCCAGGACAGCACATCCTGAAGCTGTGCTGAAGCCAAGAGTGGACACAGCTCCAGGGCAGTGCGTTCATGTAGCTCCCCCTCCATCCATCCTGTTTATTTAGCAAAAACCATGCAAGTTATTTCTTCCCACAAGCTCCCGGGACTCCAGGAGGAAGCTCCTTTGTCCTCCCCACTCCATCCAGCTATCTGAACGCACCTTACGCTGCTGCTCTTCCCACCGGAGCTGGAAGCAAGGCTTGCTTGATGGCAAGCCAAGGAGGACTGCTTGGCATGGCAGAGGGAAGCCGGACTGCAACCCCCGAGCTACAAAACCTTCGCATTTTCCTTCTTGTCTCCATACCTTTATCCCTGAATCTCCCACTGAAGCCCAAAAAGCCGGCGTTGGCAACATGATTCACGCCACTGCTATAAATCTTTGTTATTATACTCTTTTGGTGGATGTAACAAAGCAGAGCCCCGGCGTGTCCCGTCTCTCTGCCAGGCAAGCACCGACCGGGAGCCAGGCGCCGGCACTCCCCGCTCCGCAGGGAAAGCCCTGGGAGCAGCCGCGCTGCCGGGCCGCCGCCTTCCCCACACCGTCACCCGCGAGGTACCCGGTTTCGGCAGGGGCCGGGCTGGTGGCACATTTGAAGGGACAGAACCCAGGGCTTCCACTCACCGAGGGCACCGGCGAGTCCCGGCAGTTCGTGCGTGCCCGGTCTGAGGTGCGGAGGAGGCGGGGCGAGAGAGAGGCCCCTCCCCCGAGTAATAATAATAACTAAATTACACTAAAACGTCAAAAATTGCCAGGGCAGGGGCGGTGATTTGAGGGCAGGTTGGAGCGGGGG
>NW_024581131.1:4987830-5019019 GCF_017639235.1 Corvus kubaryi
CGCGAGCCGCCGCGCGTTGATAAGGGGCCGGCCGGCGGCGGGACCCGCCGCAGAGGCGCGGAGCGGCGGCGGGAGAGCACGGGCATGGGGATCAACTGCCCCGCGCTGCCCACCCCCGCCTCCGTTGTCTCGCTTTAAATTTAGTTTTGGGTTTTTTTTTTTTTTTTTTTTTCAAGTTTTGGGGTGTGTTTTTTTTTTCCGCCGCCGTGGCCGCCCGGCGATGAACGGCGGGGCTCTGCCGCCGCTAACCCCCGCCGCACCCCGCGGCCGCCGGCGGCCCGCTTCCCCCGAGCTGCTGCGCTGCAAGCGCCGCCTGGCCTTCGCCGCCCTGCCGGGCACCGGGGCGGCGGCGGCAGCCGCCGTGGCCCGTCGGAACGAGCGGGAGCGCAACCGCGTGCGGCTCGTCAACCTGGGCTTCGCCGCCCTCCGCCAGCACGTCCCCCACGGCGCCGCCAGCAAGAAGATGAGCAAGGTGGAGACCCTCCGCTCCGCCGTCGAGTACATCCGCGCCCTGCAGCGGCTCCTCGACGAGCACGACGCCGCCGCCTCTTTCCCCGACGGCCGCGGGCGGGTGGCTGTCGGGGAAGTTGGCGGCGGCGGCGGCGGCGGCTACTCCTCCGCTTCGCCCTCCTTCGCCTCCTCCGCGCCCGGCTCACCGTGCTCCTCCGAGGAGAGCGGCTACGACGCGGCGCTCAGCCCCGAGGAGCGGGAGCTGCTGGACTTCACCAGCTGGCTGGGGAGCTACTGACCCGGCGGGAGGTGAGGGGGCAGCCGGATGGGAGGGGGCGCCGCTTGCCCCCCGGGGCTCGGGGGAGAGGGGCACGAACCCACCGGGGCTCTTCTCACGTCTCTCCGCAGCCGCGCTCAGTCCGCAGCACGTCGGCGCCCCCGGTCTCGGCGGCAGCAGCATCCCCCCGAAAGTACTGACCTCCACCCCGGCGGGGCCCCGCTGGCTGCTTTTCTCACCGGGTTCAGCCGTCGTCTTCTGGCTGTGGAAAGTGCAATGGTGTAGCTGATTGCGGGGTCCCGCTCCTTGCGCGGGGCCAGCGGCTCCGCCTGCCCGCTGCGAGCTGCCGACCCACGACGAGGATGCCCGAGCGAACCTGCTTCCCCCCGCCGCTGCTGTCTGATGTTGCTTTGGACGGGTGGAAAGGAAAAAAAAAAAAGAAATTAAAAACACTTGATGCTTCCTTGTTTCTGGAGGGGGAGGGAATTTTTTATCATGTCAGATTCTATTTTATATGTAACTTGAACTGCCTATAGGGACACTGGTGTATGAAGACTTATTTTTGTACAAGAAACCTTAGAGAAAAGGGATGAGATGGTTCTATTTTTAGCAGGTCCTATCCACTTGTTCTTGAACACTACCAGCTGGAATGTTTTGGGAACATACACGGTATAGATGAAAAGGTGTTTGTTTGGGTTTTTTTAAATTATTCTCTCCAAACACTTCAGTAAAAGACTGTAAAGTTATGTGGTGTTTTAACGTGGTGTCTGAGTTTGCCTGGTGTGAAGGTCCACCTCTCTGAAAACTGAAGTTTTATTAAAAAAAAATGTATTGAAGGCATTTTTGTATGCACTTGCTAGGATTTCTTAAGTTGTACATATGCAGTTTTTAAGAGAGTATCATATTTTATGTAAATTGACTTTATAAATAAAAATATATTTATAAATGGCTTCAGGGCTGTAAGATATGTATGTTTGCCAGAAATGTGCAAGGTTACTTAACTATTGCCTGGAGGGGTGGGAGAGGGGAGTAATGACCAATACAGCAGAGAGGCAGTTCTCCCTGGACCAGGCTTCACGTGCAGAAGGGGATAAGGAGCAGCATAGCACAATCTCCAGGCTTACTTTTTTTCCCCCATTCAAGTTTTATAAACTCAGCACTTGGAGCAGGTACTGCCGGGGTGATGTGTGGGGAGCTGCAGATGTGTGTAGGAGACAAGGCGGGTTTGGGGCTGGTAACCCCTTTCCTGAACGTGCAGAAGGTGCATTTGCAGGAGGCTGTGTTGCCCCTGCCTGGGATGATGGGAGAGTCATAGGAAGGTTAAGAGGAAGTGGGTATCTGAAGTTTGTTTGTCCTGGCAGCAGGTCTCAGGAGGTAGGTTGGGGTGCCTTTATTCAGGGGAGCAGCACCTCTGAGAACAGTGTTGTCCTTTAAAAACCACACAGACTAACCCACAGTGTCCCACCTTGTGCTACTCTAACTTGGGCTGCATGTACATAGTCTTTATCTAAAGGCAATAAGCAAATGTGAATTGCTCCATGGAAACTGTAGTCAGATATTAATAAGCTCTGTCCATTACTTTTGGGCTCATGCTGCAGACCTGCTTCAAGGGAGGTGAGCCAGAGGTAAAAACTGTGTGTCTTTAAGGTAAGACTGCTGTGAAACAAAACACAGGGCTGATGGCACAAAAAAAGTATGGCAGAGACTGTTAATTCCCTTAAAGAGCTCTGGTGAATGTTAGGAGTTGAATGGATTAAAATGGGCTGGCCTGTGGAATATGCTGAATGAACACAAAGCAGAAATGGTTATTAAAATTGACCTGCTTTACAGGGACTGTGTGTATAGTCTCTGCTGCCTTAGTACTGGGAAGGTAAAATTTTTCAGGAGTGTCACTTAGCAATTCCAGATTCAGTAATTGCAGTGGATGCTCTGTCATCTGGATCTGTAAGAGTATCCCACATACATGATTCCATTTGGAGAGGAAATAAAAAATCCCCAAAACAAGCCATGGGAAAATGAAGGCCCTTAACAGGAAGCAGTATTTAGGAGCCTGCAATCGAGAGCATTATTATTATTTTGCTACAAGTTCAGTCCCTAATCAAAGTTGCTGTAATAAACGCTCCCTTTGAAAGGCACAGGGAATTCAAATTAGTAAATGTCTTGCAAAGGTTTTACCCTTTATGGCTCTTGAACAGTCCCCCAGGTAGGAGCCAGAGCTGTGAGCTGACCTGGGTGTTAAGTGATCGGCTGTGCTTGGCAGCAGCAGGAAGGGCTGGTGGAGAGGGGCGAGTAATGTGGTACCTTTCCCCAGAGAGGGTTTAAAGGCTTCATCCTCACAGATGACCTCCAAAAATTTAGCCAGACATAAACTCATAGAGATACACATATTTATTCTCAGCCTAAACCAACATCATGTCATCTTTTCCAAGCGGTTTAGAAATTGGGACTGCTGCATTGGTCTGCACAAGTGTCCCATTATGGCAGAATGCATTTGTT
Organism: Corvus kubaryi; assembly: GCF_017639235.1. NCBI lineage: Eukaryota > Metazoa > Chordata > Aves > Passeriformes > Corvidae > Corvus > Corvus kubaryi. The sequence continues at coordinate 4,991,054 of NW_024581131.1, forward strand.
TAAAGCATGTTACCACTGCTTGGCAGGGTGTTTGTTTTCCTTCCTTAGGTGCACTGATCATTTTAGTATTTCCAAAAGCAATATTTGGCTCTTAGTCAAGTAACTCCCAGCATTGTTACCGCATTCATCTGATCACCCAAGATACTGTTGCAGCAACTTTGAAGCAGTATCAACTGTAACTGTATTGGCAAGAAATCAGCTGTAAGCAGTTTTCACTTAAGCAATATTAATATTAGGGGAAAAAAAAGGAGCTTAGTCAGCATCACAAGTTACCTTAATGCTGTCAGTCAGAGTTTCAGTCGAAACTAGAGGGAAATCAAGAACGTACAATTTACTTTAAAAAACCCCACAGTGGTCACGAGTCTTCCAAACAGTTGAGGGAGAAGAAGGTGCAGGGAAAAGGATGTATGTGTGTTTTAGAAATACAGGATGAACAGAGGGACTCCTTTGTCTGACCGTGGCCATGGCAGATCTGAAGAGAGCTCTGCTACACTAGAGAGAAGGGTACTGAATCATTGCACCCTTTAAAGAAAGCATTAGGGAGGATGCAAGGTAGGTTCTTTGGCAGTTGCAGTGGGTACCTTTAGCCAGCCAAGCTCACTCATCTTCAGCACCACCTGAAGACTGCTTGGAGCCTGTTGAGAAGGCTTCTGACCCTAAAAACTCAGACCCAGAACTCTGCTCCGTTTATGCAAAATAGTGCCAGTTCAAAGACTTGATGAAAGCCCTCTGACCGTGAGAGTCACCTGTCAGCAGCAAGAGTAACAGCAGACCTGTCTTCTCAGCCAGGTACTTCTCCTGCCTGCACGAGCCAGCTACACTTGATGATGAGACCCTCAGTGTTTGGGTTAGCTGCCATCAACCACGAGCTGCCATGAGGGGTTCCAGGAAGTCTGGGTGCCTGCCTAAGCTGCTACACGGAACACTTGTGGCCGGAATGGGGAACGCCTCTGATGAGAACATCATTACTCTTTAGATGTACAACTAGAAACTCAGTGCCTAAAATGGAAACCCCAGCTCCCAGCAAGACACAAACCCAGCCCTAAGGTACAGGGCTGCAGGAGAGTCTGATAGATTCAGGAAGAAGAAAATAAGCTAAGGAATTCTGAGAACTAAGAAAAAAACAAAAGGCTGAGGACGCCAGGGGGGCACACACTTGTCAATGTGCAGATAAAAGCACACTTCTGTAAACCTCTCACGTCTCCATCCATCGATGTTTGCCCATTTTCCCGAGCAGCATTTCACAGGTCACAGAAACGTCTAATGACACATTAATGTCTAATGAAGAAGAAACAAGTTGCAGGTTGGTGTCAGGATTAGCTGCCCCCATCCCCAGGCTGAAAAACCCTTCAATTTTCAACCATGGTCCCCTCCTTGGCATTTTTTTGTTGCTCGGACTGAAGCTTTTCTTGTTACCCAAAGCACTTAAAGCCCAGCACAGGGTAAAAATAGTTCCATGCATTATTGCCCAGTAGTGTTTAAATGATGATGTTGTCCCTCATGGGCAACCTCAGTTTCAGTTCCATGGCTACGCTCCTTCCAAATTTCTTCACATACTACTAAAAATAATGTTGAAGGAAAGGCCTATGCAGCCTGCTTGAAGGCTTGTACACCCCAAGAAGACCTAGGCAGCAGGCAGGAGGATGCCCTGCAGCATCTCCATGGCAGAATGGCATTTCTGGTCCTCCTTGCAGGGAGAGTGGCTTCAGCAGAGCCCCAGCACCACAGGGGACTTCAGGAGAGAACATTAGGAGATAAGAGTCCAGAGGGAAAGGGCTTCCTCCTATTCCTACCACCACAAGATACCACCAGCAAATACCCTTTTCACCACAGATCATCGTGCAGAAAATAGCCCACGGTTGGTTTCAATGTAAAACAACTCACATTTACATTAACACCTCATAAAGATCTTGTTACGGACAGCAGGCAGCGAGGCGACCTCCTGCGTATCAGCTTGTTGCTGCCTCCCCTCCCATCCGTGAGGAGCAGCCGCCAAGAAAATATTTGTCCTGCCAGCCTTTGGTTTGCCTACCAAGGCTTTTCGGCTGCCACGGCTTGTGGGCAGACGGCTGTGTGCCGGGACTAGTCCCGAGGTCATTCCACTCTTTTCATGCAGGTCACAGAATAGATGGCTAACAGCAACAATTTTCAGTCATTTCTTATCTGGATTGGCTGTGGGCCAGGAGCCTGGGAGGGGGCGGAATTAGGAGTGAAAGGCAGCCCCTTGCACAGCTGACAGCAGGCAGAGCTGGCCTGGCTTTGCCCAGCTTGGGCATTGGCCAACGAGGGTTCGATTTGCTTCCCAGAAACTGCCATCAACAAAGCACTAGCCAAAGGCATACCTGGGAATAATGGGACTAACACTATTAAAGCAGCACCAGGTGTAATCACAAGTTAATGTCGCACCCCAAGGAGGCTACTGGGCAGTGTAACAAATGGCCTAGAATTCTGGGGACACCATCAACGCCCAGCTCCTTTGGAGCTTTGTGCACACTCTGGCACACAGGAGCTCTGCCAGGTGCTTTCAGAGCACCCCTGGCACTCACTGCAGGTCTTCTCAAGCCGGTCCCTGGGGCTTGCTCTTTGAAGAAGTGAGTGGATGCTCCCGTGGCTGACTCCGAGAACACTGAGGGGTTTTACACTTACAGATTCTCAGTCTTTTTATTATATCTGAGTATATTATATTCTTCCACCCATTATTTTCTCATAATAAAGATCTACTCAGAATAATGGTAAAGCTAGTACAAAAAAGAGAGAGGTGGCATGGTAAGGCACTTCCCAGTAGGAGGGGCTGATTTGCACCTCTGCTGTCACCATCTTCAAGAAGGGAAATTTGAAGGAGAACATCAGCATCCTTAGCTTAGGGAAAGTGTTGCAAAAACATCGGAGACTGAGATTTCTGCTGTAAATTAAATTGAAAGTCTCTCTTGTTCTTGAGAGCCTACAATCAGATGGAGATCATGGTCAGATCAGGATGACTAAACCGTCATTTTCTGCAGATCACTGCCTGCCTCCTTACTCCTGCTGTCACCTCTCTTTTGTCCCCGGGCACAACAAGGTGGCAAAAGAATAAATGAAGTGGCACCCACAAGTCCTATCATGTCTGTTCTACAGGTGAGGCAGGAGAGAGATCCTCAGAGGAACCCCAGCCAGATGGTAGGCTCCAACACCAGCATCCACACATGGTGAGCAGGAAAAACCCAAGACTAGACAGACATTTGTAATCTGCCAAAGCCGTCAGCATTGTTGTACAAGAGAGGAGAAATAAACAGTCACATAGAGAAACATAGAAATGGAAAGGAGAAGCAAGGGTAAGAAAGTGGTCAGCAGTGGAGAGCATAGTGCATTAAATCAGAGCAAGAAGCACAGAGAAATGATTTCAAGTATTGGTCTGTGACACCCTTCACTCCCCTTCCATTAATGCTTTTGTTTATGGGTAGATGTTAATAACAGCAGAAGCATAAACATCAGAAAAGGAGAAACTTGTGGTAAGGCAATCGTTTGGCTGCAGGGACCAGGGCAGTGCTTCAGGCTTTGACCTGCGAGCATCCACTTTGCTGCTGGAGAAGCCTCAGTTCTCTCCTTTCATCTCCTGGCCTCAGCCCCAGCACTAAAAGCCTGCAGTGCAACAGTTATCCAGTCACCAGACCCAGTAAATCGTGCTTGCTTTTTAAGTTGTTTGGTTTTGGCTTTTTTCTTTTCTTAAGGGAAGAAAAACCAACAAAGCGGCATGATAGCCCCAAGGGGAATTTTCTGTTAAAGTCACTGCCAAAAGAATGACCAATTTGTAAGTGAAATGTTGACACTTTTATAACACAGCAAATATCTTTCCCTTGAATGAAGCACTTCAAGATTTTTTTTTGTGGAAAAGATGAATTTTGTCAGGATGTTAAATACTAGTAGGAAGTGTTGCAATACTATAACACATTTTCCCTTTCACTCTGTTTCCCAGATACAATTCCTTCAAGGCTCCACAAAGGAGCCACAGTCACTTTAGCAGAACCAGCCACAGAAAAAGCAGGTGAAACCAACTGGGTAAATAAAAGCCTAGCTTAGAAGTATTAGTAAATACCATCATCCCCTTGCCAGCAGAGTACCTACAAAGCCCTCTGCACAGGCTGCTAACTCCGGTTTTCCTGGCCCCAGCCTGCTTTCACCATGGGCTTGTTTTTATCAAAGGGAAGCCAGCTGGTGACAGTGGAAGCAACTGGTCCCCTCAGTGAAACACTTGCACCTGATTCAGTGCCAAGGGTGCTTCTGTGTCTCCTTCTCCTCGCCCAGGAGACACCTGAGCAAGCTGGGCAATGGAGAGGGTGAATGCGCTTCAAGCAGCTTGAAGTTTGCAGTGCACGCTGTATTTGGGCCTGATTTGAATGGAGGCAAGGATGGGGACCAGGTCTGGGTGCACCCTGGCACAGCTCTGCACCGTCTCCTCGCCTGATTCCCCCAAACCCTCTCTCCAGCAGGCCCCAGGACTGTCCCACAGGCTGCATCCCTGCATACTGCATGGACCTGGAGTGCTGTGGAGGTAGTTTATACCCTTTGGTCTTTGGTCTTGCTAGAGGACAGCCAGTAAAGGGAGGTGGGAGCAGAGAAGCTTTTGAAGTGGGGAGACCACAAAGCTCATTTAGGATGCATACACCACCAAAAAAACCCCAGCCACCAGACAGTAATAACTTCAAAACAATGCTGACTGGAGTTGAAAACAGTGATGTACTGGCAGAAAAACTAGTGCCTAAGCCAAGTTCAGACGTGGTGTAAGCTGAATTTGACTGTTTATGATGCTGAGGAGAGCTAATGGTTGCCGGCAGGCAAGTCTTGCTGTTGAAGAGAAACACAGAACTTGTTAAAGGGACCTCTGGGCACTCTTTCAGGCCTAGCAGAAATCATAACCAACCCACTCTGTGCAGTAAAACCTGCTGGAGAAAGCAAGCGCAGTGTCATGTTCCTTGGTGGGATATTGGACACAGGCTGCATTTAGTGTTCACACTGCAGAAATCATGCAGGGAAAGGAGCAGAAAGCTGGGGAGGGCACAGAGGAAGAGGGCTCCTGGGGACACAGACTGGGGCAGGAGGCCACACAGGCTGCCCGCAAGATGTTTTCTTCTGCTGTGTTTGAGGGGACATGATTTGGGACCATTCTTTGCGAGTAAACTGAACAGCCACCCACATTGTGCTGCTGCCTTCCCATCCCAGCTTCTCCCCACTGTCAGCCTTGACTCCGTAAAGTGGCATTCTCACCACGTGGTGCACCACTGCATTATTGCATCCTGGTACTGGATAGAATATCCAGGATTTGCAGCTGCTGCCTTCAGCCACTGCAGCAATCTGAACAGCTGTACAGCCCTTCTCTAGCAAATTGTTATCATCCAGAGGAGTTAAGTCTAAAGTGAAGTTCCTGTGTTAATTTATTTGTGCCCATTTAGATTTGTCATGTTCTATTATAATAAGAGAAGTGAGTTGAAAGTTCTGTTGTGGAGTTAAAATAATTCCCTTGAAGCAATGCTTGCTAAGCAAGTAACATATTTCCAGTAAGTTCTGAGCTGAGCATTACAGAAGACATTACTTTGCCAGCACTGAAGAAGTCATTTATTGAAAATAAATTAAGAGGAGAAATTTTTTCTGGTTTCTTTCCCCTGATAATTTATTGTGTGAATTGAGATTTTTTTTTTCCATATAGGTTTGGTTTGGTTTTTTTTAGTAAAAAAGTAGATGCAGTGAATAAGAAGGAGTCTAGAAGTGGAGCATTTGCATTAGAAAATGGTCCATTCTGGGGGTTGTTGAATGCAATGATTTTTCATTCCAAAATGTTGAATGAATTTTATTGAGATTGCCAAAGCTCTTAGTGGTCAACATGTACAGCAGACAGTTTGCTGAAGAAAAGACTTCACTCTGGGCCAACTTAGGTTAAAATTTCGTTTTACTGGAAATTTTGAGGTACCTCTGAACTATAGATATATCAAAGTACAGTGATGACATTTGAGCTACCAGAAAAATTCTGGGCTCTGTTTCTTCCTTAACGAAGTGATAGAAAGTCTGCATGAGAAAAAGTCAGGTGGTCAGCTGGAAAACAGCAGGTTGGAAAAAGCAGAGGTACAGATGTGTGTGACAGCTTGTCCCCAAACTCCTCCAGCCTTTATGTTCAAAATATGCCCCTAAAACATCTCAGAGGGCAGGATCTGTGTGGCATTAACAACCTGAGTGCTCTCTGCCCGAGATTCAGCCCTGCTGTAGGATTTGCAGCATACAGCTCGGGGACCTGCTGAGACACAGACGTCATGGTTTATGTGTCGGGAGGGGTTCTCCTCACAGGGTCCTCCCCATGCCCATTTTTCTCCAGTGCCTTTGGTCTGCCCCTCCCCATCTTTACTTAAAATTAACTTTGCATCAGACATCACCCCACTTTCTTTCTCAGTGCTTTCACCGTGGGAGAAAGCTGCAAGTGGGAAGTAGAGCACGGGGAGCAAAGGAAAAAAAGAAAATGGAAAATATGGAAGAAAGTGAGAGGCTGAGGAGGGAGGGGAGGAGCAGGGAGGAAGGGCTTGAAAGGGCTGGTGAGAAACAGGGGCAGGCTGGCCCCCGGCTGCCACACATTGTGCTTGGCTCTATCCATCTAAATAAAGGGACCATCCTGACTTGTGTCCCAGCTGGGAGAGTTTTGTTGCCTTTTGGGTTTTGGTGTCGTCCCCTCCCCCTGTTTTGCCCCCCCTCCTCTCTTCCCTCCCCTCCCCGCTTTCATCCAGACTGCATCAAAGTGCCCCCGTGGCTCCGGCTCCTCGGGCGTTTCCACCCCCTCCCTGGAGGCACAATGTCCCCCTTTGTGGCCACCACCCAGATGACCTTTTCCACCTTCTTATCCCCATTTATCCCTGCGCCCCCGGGTACATAAACCCCGAGGCGAGGGGTGGGTAGAAGCTGGGAGGGGGAGTGCTGGCCCTGGGGCAGGTGCTTCCTTTTGCAGCCCCACTAGCCCCAGCGAGGCAGGGATATATAACAGGAATCAAGACCTCCAGGAGAAGGAAAACACCTGTGCTCTGAAGTTTTTACAGTGGACATTTTCTTTTAGAAAACCATGAGCAGCTCTCTGCTATGAATGCCGTATTTTCCAGTGCCCCCAGCCCGGCACATCTTCCTGAGCAATCATAAATGCACTGAGGCTCGATACAGTGCTCCAGCTATAAAATCCCAGTAAAAGCCTTTATTCTGCATGTCTGATCCTTTCAGGCCTTGACACTCAGGCAGATGTGCCTGTGCCGAGTTCTGCTCCAGCTGTGCACACTGGAGGAACTCAGATGGACACATGAACACCCCCTATTCCCCGGGGCAGGCAGGGATATCAGAGTGGGCTCAGGTGGCTCACCCTGACTGAGAATCTGGCTTGTGTTACTTCACCAGCTTTATTTGTAAAGGGAGAGCTCAGATCCACGCAGTGCCCCAGGTTGTCCGAAATGGAGAACTCTCCATCCTAAAGCCCTAGTCTCCATGTGTTTCAGATCCTATTTTGGCTGCCCAAGGTGATACAGTCAGATCCTAAATTAGTCCCTTATAATCTAAATTGAATTTAGACCCAGAAAATCCCCAGCTTTCAGATGTTTCTGGTTACACAATAACTCTGGCTCTTCTTCTCAGAGGAGTGAAATGGCAGGATTTTGAAATTCCTTGTTGGTTCATGTTTGCATATAAATGCTGATTTTATCTTTTCTGTACACAAAGTAAACACAAAGCTGTTTGACAATAATGTTGCCGTTGAAACATGCACCAAGGATGGCAAAACAACTTAAAGATGTTTCCAGACCCAAGGACCATGCCTCCCTTCACACAAAGAAGCCGCCCACTCCGAGATGCCCAGCACACCCTCATCCCTGTTTATGCAGATCAACAGGCAGGTTTCATTAGGCAGCAGTAAGATCCCGAAGTAAAAGTTGGGTGAAGATGACAAAGGATGTGTATTCACACAGGCTACCTAAGCACAGGTTCCTGATGGGAGCTGAATTTTTCGGTAGATCCCCAAGAGCTGTGGACCCTACTGAAAGTGCCCAGAATCGCTGCAACTGAGAAATGATGGCTCTTTCTTTAACTGGGATTTACATCTCTTGGAATGCTGGTCAACACAGGGAACGTAATTCAGATTAAACCAAATGTTTAAAGTAGTGTAGTTGTCAGTGATTAACTCTCTGGGGGGAAACTCTTATGCTGAGAAGTGCTCTTTGTGAAAGAACTAAATGCAGTCATGGCCAGCAGCAGAGAAAGGAAGATGTGTTGCTGGGAGGAGATAGCTGTCAGAGAGTAAATTAATTCAGCATAATCCTGGATTTGCAGAGCTCTGCTGGAGGATCAGAGGTGGCCATACTTAAAAAAACGACCCTGTCCACAAGCGTGACAGCCTTAGTTATGGAGAGAATAATGTACAATCGAATAAAACCACATTTTCTGACGATTTCTTCTTATTTGTTGGTGCATATTGAAGAAAGTTTGTTTGAAAGTCAACAGCCTCTGGTGAAAGAGTCACTCTTGGATATAATGGGAAAGGATAAAAATCCAGCTCAAATATCTCCCCTTCGGCCATCTAGGAGTGTGGTGTTGTTCCGGTTTGGCCAAATTTAGAAATATATATATATACTCTGAGAGAAGGCACAACCACCCCTCCCCCCACCAGGTTCGGGAAAAAAAAAATAAATTTTCCTCGAAGGAAAGTGAAGAAGATAAAACTATTTATTTAACAAGCACACGGGAAAGGAAAATAATGTTAAATGGTAAAATCTCTCGCTGTAGAGGAAAAACCTGGGAAAGTGTTTGAGTCCTCCCTTTGGTCTCCTCGGAGCTGGGGCTTGGCCCAGGGCCAGGCCCTCTGTGCCCGGTGGAAAGTCCTCCCGATGTGCTCTGATGTTACAGCAATCAGGCAGTCCAGTAGAAAAGGGAGAAAATCCGAAATTCCAGAGAAGGAAAAGTCCAGCTCTCAGCCTCTCTCCAGAGAACAAGGAACTGCCCAAAAAAACTGGCCAAAAAAACTGACTGGAAAAAAACTGCCAGCCGGGTGCTTCCTCCCTCCCCCCTGCCCCCAGCTGGAAAAAAAAACCTGCTATCTTTATGTGACCTTGAACAAGTTTCAAACTGCTTTGAGAAAGTTTTGCTCAGTTTTTTCTTCCCCCTCTCAGGCTCAGTTCAGAGGCATAGAAAGGCCAATAATTAATTTCTGGGCATAGGCAGCGATATGGGATACACATCATAAGGTCACCCCAAGACAGGTGTCTACTTTAAGTTAGTCATTTGACTACTCATCTACTTTAGCAGCCCACGAAGACAGAGGCATTTTCTGAGAGCAATTCATTCTGCTGGCTGTAGGATGACTGTTTGACATGAGATTAGCCGCCCCTGGCTGATGCCTGGCCCTCCCTACATCCATAGGTGGGTCTGTGGTGAGGAGATGCGTCAGTCGGAACTTTAGGTGGTCATGGGTAGAGGAGTTGCCTCTTGCCCTATATACCTGGGTGCTCATGGAGGCTGAAGCACTTCCTCCCATCCCAGAAGTCATCTCTGAAATAACACCTGTTCACCCCAAAGTTCACTGAAATCCAGGTTGCTGTAGCTTCCAGTGGTGTTTGCATCACATCTGTATCCTCTGAGGCAGTATCAGAAAGACATCCCAGTTCCCTGCTGGTGGTCACCACACCTGATCTACAGCATGAAAGACAGACTGAAAAAAAGCCCACACTGGGTTTATGCACTGGGCATCAACCCTTCGTCTTGAAATGACAGTAAATGCTTCCAACAAAATCTGGGTGATATATTTCTTGTGTCTTAGCAGTCATAAGAGTTTCAAATGTTACACTGCCTTTGACATTGCAAGAACAAAATTGAAAATGTCACACCAGCTGTTTAAAGGGAAAAAATTAATAAAGTATACTTGCAGGATATTCCTGTTAGAAACCACACTTCCCTTCTTTTGCTTTGGACAAGAGGTTTAGGAGAAGGACTGGTGTGTGCACGTGTTCTCAAGGCACTGACTCCTGTGTTCAAAGCAAGAGGCAGCAGAAGGTGGGATGAAGAAGATAACATAGAAATGTCACCTTGTTTAGTAACATGAGTGGTTTGATAGTTATTCCATGTCAGAAGCAATTGCAGTGGGATAAGCAAATCATCCCAAGCCTCCTGGCACAGCTGCCCAAGCCAGGCTCATATGTCTGCAGTGGAAAGCACAAGAAGCTTCTGTAAGGCAACAGGTCCCACTGCAGTGTCAAGCCCTGCTGCCAGTCCCAGCTATCATTTGCAGCCAGGTAGGTAACACTGCTGCAAATTTCATTGCTACAGACAGAGCCTCAGCCTGCCTAGAAATGTGAGCAACAGCTTGGGTCAGTATGAAAGCAAGAGTATATTAAATTGTCAGGAATGATAGAAAATGCATATGCCAGTATCTTGTCTCTAAAGGGAGTCACTTGCCCACACAAGCTCCTCATCTGACCTCACTTGGATGGCTTTTACTGCCTTCATTGTTCCTATAAAAATGCCAGAGGCATTTCAGTCCATAAAGAAGACGGAAAATCTATTAATTGCCTTATGGCTGCAAGACAAGCCCACCCCTACCTTGCCCTGAGCCCTCCTCCTTGCCAGAATCCCCAATCCTGACCCCCCACTGAAAGCCACGGGCACTTTGAAAGGCTGGAGAGATCTCTCTGCCTCCGCTCCTGCCCTTTGCTCTGCAGGAGGGCACGTATGTATGACATGGGGAGTGAGGGGGCAGATACACTTCTGTTCCTGGAAAGAAGCCCTACCATGTGTACTTTCTGTAAGTGAACAGATGTGGCCATTCTATGTCTCCCAACCCGTGTTGGTCTGGTGTCACTGCTCCTGTCCTGGCACAGTGTCCCTGTCCCCACAGCTCCACCACCCCACCCCCTCCTCTTTCCCCCCCCTTTCTGCCTTACCTCCAGCCTCTCTGGGCAGTGATTAATGGTGCCCATCAATCAGGCACGGCTGCGATGAATGCGGCAGCAGTTTGCGATTAACCTTGGAGAACCTTGTCCCCCTGTCCCCGGCCATCCCGCTCCAGAGCCCCCCACTGAGATTATCGGGTGAAATGAGGCGGGATGAGTATGTACCGGGTGGGCCCTGGCGAACAGGTCCCCTGCTCTTTTCATATTGAAATTGAGAGGTCTCAATCTCCTCTTTGAACTTTGTTTGCAGGGGTAAAAAGAAACCCAAACCCCAGAGTTTTCCTTCAATAATGCAGAGGAGAACCAGAATTGGGACAGTCAGGGTTAATGACAACAGCGGTGCCAAAAGGAGTTGGTTCGCCTGCCTTGTGGGAGAAGAGGAAGTGTAAAACCATGGGGCAGTTACCCACAGGGGACAGAGTTTCACTTGACCTGCCCCTGTTTTCTCTCCTGTCTGTGTAGCAAACCCTGGCTTTGCTGGTGCTGTACCCGCAGGGGATGGAATATAGTTCTTGCTTTCAAGAAGTGAGGGCAATGATTTCTTGGTTTCTTATAATGCATTTTAATAGCTTCAACTGGGATTCAAATTGTTCATCCCTGCCACTGGAGGAGGGTGAAAAGGGAAGATGCTCCCATTTCTGCCTGTGCCAAGTGCTTACATTTGGGCTTGTTTGGCTGGACCAGACTGACATCCTTGCAAACACCAGTGTGGCTCGCCCCAGTGCAGCAGGGTGCACCTCGTGCTGAGGTTTGGCACACTGCAGCAGGCTGAGGAGGAAAAGCCGATGACACTGCCTGAACTACACCTGCACTTAACGTGCTGCCACGGTGCGTGTTGATGCTGGGTGGTTTTGATTTGGAGGTGTTCAAGGCCAAAGTCTACACCTCTGGGTGAGAGGGTTTGCTCATGGTGGCGGCTCATTGCTGGGATTGGCATTTCTCAGGCAGGCAATGCTGTCAGCTCGGGGTGAGTATCCCATGGGTCACACACAGGCTGTGACAGCAGGGGAGGAGGTGAAACACTTTCAGTAGAGACAGCTAGAGACCAGTCCAGGAGGGAAGCTCTGGTGAGTGAGGTCATTCTCTAGCAGGTGGGATACATTTCTGCTTTTGCTCTTCCAAAAGTCCTTAGTGCTCCCTCATTTGCTTATAATCACCAAGAGGCTTTGTTGGTAAGAAATAAAGCTGCACGTGCTCCCATTTAGAGGCCCATGGGGCCCTTTTTACTCTTGTCCCTTGCAGATAAGGATGCAAATTAACAAACGAACTTCAATTAATAGCCAAATCTCTTTGAAGTAACAGCCTCATAATCAGGCATTTCTGAACAGGGTTTTACCCAATATTTGTCTCTTATTTGAATGGACATAATGAGCATTTTGAACTCTGTTGTTCGTGCATTTATGTACTTGCAGTCCTGCGTGCATGCAAATGTTTGTGTGTCCAGCCAGTGTTTTCAAGCTGAGGAGGAAGAAACCCTGCTGTGGTCATGGATTGGGGGCAAGCTACTTGGGTTGCATCAGTTCAGGGGCTGACCTCCAGCATTAGCCTGTTTCATGCTGTTTCTCCAGCCATCCCATCTCTCCTCACCCCAGATTGTGGGTGCTTGAAGGGTGCCACAGGGCTGCCCCTTGCAGGACAGCTCCGGTGGGGAGTGGACGCACTGGCTGCCCAGGAGCCTGACAAAGCAAGGCTGAGCTTCACCACAGCACTCGGGGAGGTGGGGCAACGCAGAGAGGGCACATGACTATTAAGATCTCCCTTCAAATGTTATTAAATAATGTTTTGCTGCTGCAGCACAACAGGTGTGGAGGCACAGGCAGGTAAACACAGCCCAGAGCAGGGCAGCCTGCCAAGTCTGTTTCCTTACATAAATCTCTCCACTTCAAGGTATGCAATTAATCCCGGCTCCAGCCTCCGTTTACCACAGACCTTCTTTGTACACATGATGTATTAATCACCAGAAAGGACTTTTGCACCTCTGTTATCGTTCTTGCTTTGTAGGCGGCTGCAGAGAACTTTGAGAACCTGCAGAGACCAAAGGATATCGTGGCACAGGCGGGTTGGTGATGGCACCTCACACCAGCCAGCCAGAGGACGTGTGTGGGTACACACACGTGTGGGGTGTGTACATCTGCCATACTATGCTGTGCTGCCACTCATTTGATGCTGATTTTGCCAGCAGATCCCCTGCTCCACTCTCCCTGGATACAACGGACGTTAATCAATAACAGCTCCCCACCCTGAGTTTTACAGGGCTGACTACACGGAGTGCTCATTAAAAAGCCAGGAGGGCAGCAGATCCCCATCAGGAAGCCTGATCCTGCAAGAGCCTGCTTGTAGTTCTTCATCCCTGGTGTGCATAGGTGGGAGCAGCTTTATCTCCTGCATCTCAACGGAGGGAGAGGGCATGGCTGGCCCACGGTGGAGCCTGCCCACACCAGGCTGCCACAGCACCCCTGTCCTGGCCACGTTTTGGCAAGCCCAAACCCTTTGTGCTGCCCAGGTTGAGATCTGCTGGAACATGACCCTGCAGCCACCAGTGTCCAGCTTGGACCAAGAGCCCAGTGAGGCCAGGCAGCTCAGGTGTCGAGAGCCCTCAGTTTTCACTTTTACTCCCCGTTTTGCCCTCCATGATGTAGGCTGTGTGTGTTTTACATCCATTTCAGAACCGGCACAACAAGAGCCCTGAAAGTACACACTCACACCGATCCAGGTACCAGCTCTGATGGCCTCTCTGGTCCACTCTTCCCCAGAATCCCTGCAGCAGAGCAGGGGATTTCTTGGAGGCACAAAGCAGATGGCAGCAGATTGAAGCCATGCAGGAGACACCCAAGTGCCAGCCTTGCTCATCTGTTTGTCCTGCCATCCTTTTGGCTGCAGATGCTGTCCAGGCTCCCAGCACAGGCATCCTTCCACTGTTCTCCCCTCCTTTACCTCCTTCCCAATTGCCTTAGGAAGGAGCCCAGGACCTTGAATTTACCTGGCTCGCTGTTGGCAGGTACACCCCTATAAATCTTCACTGAGACAGCAATGGCTGCAGCTTGGATTGGGTTCATTGGGGAGGGATTTGGGGTAAAGCAGAGAGATAGGGCAGCAGATGGCCTGTGTGGTTTAACATGCACCCAGAATGCTCCTGTCTCCAAGGCCTTGTAAAGATTACAGATGCACTTCTTCAAAGCAACAGACACTGGAGTATGGGACAGGTGAATGCCCACCCTGCTCCCACCAGGGCCATGGGAGCCCTTGAGGATGCCTTTCCTCCCCATCTGCCTGGGAGAGATCAAGGACTGAGCACGATAAGTGGGGTGGGAGGGAGCCATGAGCAAGGCTGGAGCTCATTGCTGGCTTCCAGCTGCCTCAGCTTGGCGGTCAGTGTGGCCAGTGCCACGTCCCTGGCTGGGAATACACATGCATGGGGTGGCTGAGTCACAGAGCTCCTGCTCCAGAGACTTTACCCAAGTGCTGCTCAGCACCCTTCTGAAACCTGGCTGTCACCTAGGGGACACAGGTGGGTACTCAGCATCTATTGCTTGTGGCTCCCCAGCTGCACCTCAAGTTTTTTGGATGTCGGCAGCCAGTGCCTGGTTTATTCTGAAGAGGCTCTGCAGCCCTGCCCCTGATCCTGCTGGGCTCCTTCAGGGCACATTGTCCCTTGTCCCAGGGGGCTGCCAGCTCCTTACTTCAAGCCATGTACTATTTTATGAGCCTGATCACTCAGAACTTTTCCACTCCTTGTTTTCCTTTGGCTGTAATGTTTGTCCCTGGATGTACTCAGACTCTTCACAGCAAGGTAAAAATAGCTACCGGGCTTCTCTGGCTGCTATTTCTTTGGCTGTAGCCTTACTTTCAGGTGAGAGGCACTCTGCAAGATGCTGGTTCAGAGTTATTTGGTAGGAGCTTGAGCAAAAAAGACACTTTCCCAATTGCGCAGTGAAGACTTGCCTGCCCCAGCCAGAGAGGGCAAGGCATGGTGTGAGGGCAGGGTGCCAACAAAGTAGCCACTCACCCCAAGATAAAGCTGCTGAAGACTGATGTTAATTAAACAGAGAATGTTTTTGTTTCAGCATGTTTATTAATTATTATTATGACTATTTGCAGTTTATATTGCAGTGATGCCTACAGGTCTGAATTAGCAGCCTGGAGTCACTACTGTCCAGAGAGCAAGCATCCAGGTGGGCAGAGGCCAGGCCCTGAAACCTTACCCACAAAAACAGCAGGAGCTTAAGCTAGCTTTTCATCCCAACAAAACTGTCCTTTTCTCCTTGAGGGGCACTGAGCTGCGCTGTTTTAAGCAGCCGGGATCAGAAGTGTGTCCTGAGGACCATGCTGGACCACTTCTGCCACGTGGTCACCAGTGGGGAGACCTGCAGAGCTGACAAAGTGGCTGGGAACCAGGTCCACAAAGGACACTGGGTTGCCACATCACTGTTTTTGTTGCAGTCAGTAACAGAGGTCTCCTCAATGCAATGTTTTCTCCATTCAGGCTATTTTTCATTGTTCTGTGATGCAGTGTTCGCAGACAGGAAGAAGAATGAAAGAAAGAACGAAGGAAAGAATGAAAGAAAGAGAGAACAAATGGAAGGAGGGAAGGAAGGAAGGAAGGAAGGAAGGAAGGAAGGAAGGAAGGAAGGAAGGAAGGAAGGAAGGAAGGAAGGAAGGAAGGAAGGAAGGAAGGGAGGGAGGAAGGGAGGGAGGAAGGGAGGGAGGAAGGAAGGGAGAAAGAAAGAAAGAAAGAAATAGAAAGAAAGAAAGAAAGAAGCATGATTTCTAGGCCCTGAAATCTTTGCACAGTCCAGGAGCCAGTTCTCTCCTACCAAGGGATCCTTTTCTCTTTCCCAACAGGGCCAAGACAGGAGTAGAAAGTGAGAATGGATGTGAGGGCATCACAGCAGTGTGAGGATGGTCCTCTGCAGCACCCCATCACCCCTGGTTCCCACACAGGACCGAGTGCCAGGGAGTACTCACAGGTGAGCAAGTGGTGATGTGGGTCCCTTGCAGGGTAGGAGGCAGCAAGGGGAGCCCCACAGCCTGTGGCTTGTAGCCCTGGGCAGTGACAGCAGGTGATGGCTCCTGCAGTCTCTGGGGGTTGAATAGCAATCCCAGAGCTTGGGAAGTGGCAGAGGCCAGAGCTCCTGCTGCTCTCTAACTTCCTGGGCATCACTGATTAAAGAAGGGCTGTTTCTTCCAGCTGCCATCCATCACTGCTGCAGAGGAAGGCAAGTCCATGTCTGGGACCCTTGAGCAGTGGTGGAGAACTAAAGCTCCTGCCTTTCTGACCACCTCTTCACATGTCTCACAGCTTCCCAATGAGCTGCCACTACTTGAAAGGCAGACCACAGCCTTTGTGGTGTGCTCAGGACAGTGGGGGGAAACAGAGAGTGATGGCCACAGCACTGGGGCTGTGCAGGCACCTGCAAACCCTGCTGCCTTTGCCCTCCCTGGGGGGCTACCTGGACGCTTGCCACCTTCCCCCTCTCTCTCAGGGCAAGCCCTCCTGCCCCAGGACCTCTCTGTTCCACAGGGTCTCTCCACCCGCTTCACCTGACTCTTTAAAGGAAAAGGTTACCACCCTGCAGCTTGAGCTGGCAAGCCTTGGGCAGCTGTCTAGTGAGGCTATCTTGAAAAAAAAGCCTGAAAATGGGAATTCTCCTGGGTTTTGACACTTTTTGTTTCTTCTGCAATTAGGAAGGAGAATACATGCTGGTGTCCCTGTGCTCTGGCTTTTGGACAACATCCCTGCAACTGGTGCACTGCTGAGGATGGAATGGATGCTGCATGTAATGTTATCTGGGATCTCTAGAGGAGGAGGCCAGTCAGGAGCCCCCAGGTTCCCTGGCACAGGGCTGCTGAGCATCTCTGTGCTCATTCATTGCTCATCTCTGCATCCCCATGTGCCCCTGTGAGACAGAGCTGATCCCAGAGAGGGGCACCCACTGAGATCTGAAGCTGGGGACCCCAGTAATGAGCAGAGTAAGAGTATGCCTGTCCTCTCTTTCATTTGCCTCCCTTTGTTGTGCTTATGAAGATTTAGTTTTTTCTTTTGAACTCTCCCTCCTCCAGCCCTAAATAAGCTGCCTCATCACCTTGTCCCCCCTCTCCCACCACCTGAGCTTTCCAAGCATGGCTTCCTGAACCACGGCTGGCTCTGGCTCTACACCACCAGCCAGGAGCTTGAGGATCCCTCCTGCTGCCTCCTTTGCACTGCTATCAGGTTCAACCTGTTCAGTTAGTGGTGCCCCAGGCGCTGTGGGTTCCAGCTTTCTCTTTCTGCTTCATTTAATTTGAACACACGCACCTCTCCCTCCCTTCTCCTCCCTGCTCACTTCAAGGCCCCAGGCTCTGCACTGTGAAAGGCACAAGGCAGGGCATCACTTACACACCTGGAATATGTTGCAACAAGCCCAACAGCCTTTTACAAGGAAGTCTTGGGCCCAGACGATGAGTTAGAAAGTCCTTTTGCAAAGCCGCCTTTCTTGGGTAACAAAATGCACAGCTAAAACCCATTCACTGATTTCCAATGCTCCTTGGGGGATTGGTTTTCTGACCTGCTTTCTTCTTTTTTGGAGGGGTTTAACATTGCCCTGTGCACAAATGGAGAGCCAACCAGCCGTGTACACAAACAACATACATGATGAGGAAAGGATTAGCTGAAACTGCTCGCTGGCTTTTATTCTGGTTTCAAAAGGAAGCCGCTTTTGGAACACTTCGCTTGCTTGCCTCATCATGGAGAGCCTTGTAATGGGCACCTCTCTTGCCCCATCCTGACACTGGCATGGAGATGCCTGAAGAAGATACAGGATGGCAGATCCCATGTTGTGGACATGGTCCCTGTCGCTGTTGCACTGTCACACAGGGTATGGAGGAGGCCGGGTCTCATTTTCCTCTGTGTGTGTGTGTGGACAACACCGGCTCTGGCACAGGGAGGGATGCTGTGCCTCTGCACAGTGTGTTGGAGTGATGCTCTTCCTGCCAGGGGAAATGTGGTGGCAGTGGGG
The DNA here is from genome assembly GCF_017639235.1 of Corvus kubaryi. Classification (NCBI taxonomy): domain Eukaryota; kingdom Metazoa; phylum Chordata; class Aves; order Passeriformes; family Corvidae; genus Corvus; species Corvus kubaryi. The sequence continues at coordinate 5,008,980 of NW_024581131.1, forward strand.
ACAAGCTCTGGGTGCTTTGTGTGAGCAACACGACCTGACAAGCAGCACGCTGCTGCTGGGGACTTGGCCCTGCCACGGGGACCTTTGGGGGCATTGGGCTCTCTGGAGGGGGTGACTAGGAGCATCTGAGCTGTGCAGCCATCCCGCACAAAGGCAGAGCCTGGAGTGCTCTCCGAGGGGTAAGAAATGAAACTTAAAGCTAAAAATAAAAGCTAAAATTATCAGATCTGTGAAATTGCACATTCAGGTGCTGTTGGTGTTGGCAGGGAAGAACTGCAGCTCCAGGAACCTGATGGTTGCTTTGGAGCTCCTTCACTGCCTGCAAGCCCGGCTGAGAGCCTCAGCCAAGCAGAGGAGCCCTTTGCAGTTTCCTGGGCAGCTCTTTACTGGCTGCATTGGCTGCTTGGCAGCTGCCATGGGGCATTTGGGGCTCACTGGGCATTTGCCCTCACTGCCTGGCTGTTTGGAGTATCTATGCCATGATAAATCTGCCAGAGATGTTGATCCCAGTCCAGTAGGATGAATGGGACAAAAGAACTATCAAAATCAACACAGTTAGACCTATTTATGTCAGCAGAAATGCTGACTGCTGTGTGAGGACCAGAAGCAGCAGCAGCAGCAGAGAAAACAACATGATGATAACGAAGTGACAGAAAGTCATTTGGCCTGTCATTTCAAGATGAAGATTTAAACATCTCTCTTACTAAGGAACCAGCTGGAAACATTACACCAGTCTGTATTAAATCTCTTCTCTCCTGCCACACTCAGCTGTCCCACTCATGTGTTGGCTGTACACTGCAAAGCATAAAAGCTTGCATGTCTCATTTTGTGCTGGACAGTTTCTCCACATGGTTTCTTAATGCCTCGGGAGTTTATTCTGCAATATGCTATTTTCTCCTGCCACCAATCAACTTAAACGGTTGGTTGTTTGCTTATTTTACAGGCAGAGAAGTATTTGGCCAAGCTATACTGCTGCAACAGTTTACCCAGAGCATTCATCATTGTTTACCAAAATTCGGTGACTGGGTAGAAGAAGAGTTCAACCTGACCACTGCTGCTTGGGAGCCCAAAGGAGGTGCTGAGTGGATGCAGGTGCCATTCAAGGTCACCTTCTTCCTCTGAGTGAATGTTAGGGATGCTCACTCAGCGTTTAGTGATGGACTCCTTCAGATGGGGAGCTGCTGGAAGCACCCCTCTGCACTGCAGGGAGGATCCCAGGCTGCTGCTGAGCAGACCAATCCCCAGCATGTGGAGCAAAATTTTTGATGGGGATGAAATCAGTGGGAATTTTTATGACAGATTTGTGTGTCAGTTTTCCTTTCAAAAAAAAAAAAATTAAAAAATGAGTGTACTTTTGTCTCAATCTTCTGCAACCTTGAAAGGCTGCCTCAAACCTGTTCCAACTGCTTTCTGTTTTGAAATGGTGAGAAGATGACCATAAAGCTCTCTGTAGCCTGTCTGTCTCACCGGGGTGACTCACTCCAAAATGCCACAGGTCCATGACAGTGGCTCCGCGCTCCCTGAGTGGGGTTTAGAGTGAGGACCAGCCAAGGGTGGATGGGAGCATGGGGTGCTGCTGAAGCGTCACCTCCATCTGCCTGGAGCCTGGTGGGAGTGATGAGTACAAATGTGCACCCAAGTGAGTGGATTTGAAAGGCAATGAAGACGTTTAATGCAGGAACTTGTGTGAGTCTTTGTTTATAAATCCCTGGGTTTGCTATACCTATCCCTCAGGAAGGTGATACAGCCAGCTATCTAATTTTTCATGCATTTTACCATTAAAAAGGCATGCTTTCAAGAGGGCTGGAAGAAAAGAGGCCGTGCTTATTCCATTGACCCCATGCTATCTCTTTATAAACATGGCTGAAGGATTTCTATGGCTGAGATGGGTAACAAAAGGCTGTGCAGAGCCACAGCTGGGATTTTTCATGCTCCAAGGAGAGACGAGCATCTTGCATCCCACCGAGGCCTTTGGCTGAAGCTGCCACAATTGTTCCCACCTCTTTCCCCTCTCTTTCACCCGGGACAACCTGCACGGGCGCTCCCCGGGCTGGAGGAGAAGGGGGAGAGAATCAGGACGCTGGGCACAGGGTGAGGGGGAGCAGGAAGAAGAGGAGAGGAGGAAGGACAGGAAGGGCGAGGAGGGACAGGCAGCCTGAGCACGCCGCGAGGGAGAGGAGAAAGGTGGAAGGGGGGGGTTCGGGGCGAGGCGAGGGGACGGGAGCTGCCCCTTTCCCTTGAAAGCGGCTTTTCAGATGGAAATGGCAGGGTCAGCAGCAGCCCTTGGACAATGGCCCCCTTCGCTCCGCTCCCCGCGGGCACAAAGAAGCGGGAGGACGCTGCCGGGGGAGCCCCGCTCCGCTCCCCCTGGCCCGGGGCAGAGCGAGGGGCGGCCCTGGTGGGGCTTCCGCCGCCACTCGGGCGCAGCCGGGCTGCTCGCCCAGGGCCCGCGGGGCACGAAAACTGGCTGGAAGAATGCTAACAAGGTGGGGGGAGGGGGGGAAAAAAGACACAGAGAGAGAAAAGCTGAGAGATTTCAACACAAATAATCTTCAAGGAGTGTTCTGTAAACAGAACGAAGGGCAGGGCGCCAGGAGCACCTGCCTCTCCGCATTGACATTAATTGTTTGGGGAAGAAGGGGGAAAAAACCCCTGGTCTTGCCGCGCGTGTGCTCGTTGTGTGCCCGTGCCCAGCGGCTGGGGAGGCGGTGGGTGCTGCCTGGTGGTGGGTGATGCCTGGTGGTGGGTGATGCCTGGCAGGGGTGGGTGCTGCAGCAATTCAGCTCTCGCACCCAAACCTGTCGGGTGCCTGCCCCGCAGCTGCTCTGCCTTCCTCTACCGCTTCATTCCTGGGTGATGCCTGAGGATCCGAATGCTTGCTAAAGCTCTTGGTGGTTTAAACCTCTTAGTGTCTTATGTCACCCTTGGTTCCTGCTATTGTTTTCTCTCCCTGTACCGTGTGTAATCCCTTGCCGGGCGCTGCCGGGCTCTGACCTTGCAGCTCCCCTGCATCGCCGAGTTCCTCCGGCGCAAGTTTTGTCCTGTTCTGGGGGCGGGTATAGAGGAGCTGGAAGGCTCCTGCACCCACACAAGCAGTGGAGAAGGATTAGACCGTGCACGAACAAGTCCCTAATCCTACCGTTTGGCAATCTCCCGGTAAGCCGCCTCACCCCTCCCGGCCGGCAGTTAATCTCCCGGTCTCAAGTGTGTGGCACCTCCGGCAAGCAGCATCAGTGCTTGCAGGGGTTCAGGGGAGGATGATGCTGTGGCAGCTCTGGTGCCATTTCCCTCTATCCCTTTCCAGCCTGCAACCCGTGCCAGCCTTGGCTGAAGAGCTCTCTGCCTCTCGTGAGCACCGCTCCAAGGACCTAAAGCATTGACACACTAGAACACACATTTTAGGTTGAGATCCTAAGGGTACCCCTTACACGCAGCGTCTCCAAACAATAACCTGGGATCTGCTTCTTCCCTTGCAGCCGTGAAGGACATCGAGACACACAGGGTTATTCGATGGTGCTGGGGATGTGGGTGGGCTGGACGCAATGCAAATGCAGATGGGACACAAGGCTGAATCCTTGTTTGGTGCTTGGAGTGTAACTGAGGCTGCCAGAGCTGCCTCCGGGGCACCTCCTGTCTCCCTGCTTAAACAAATAACTCTTGCCTGAGGCACAGAGCAGGCCCAAGCAAAGCAATCCAGAAATCATCCGCCGGTGCTGATGGATTTGTTAGCTGGTGTAAAGGGTATACTGGTTTCATCTGAACACCGCGAGGCTGATTACAACTTGCTAAAGAGCTTTCCTGGCTGTTGCATAAAAAGATCTTCCTACAGATGCAGCTAATATCAGCAAAGGGTCGATGGCTAATGTTTGTTTGTTGCTCTGCCTTGGAGCTAGATGGTATGACCAAATTTTGCTGGCATTGCTCAATTACCATGAAACAGCATGTCAAAACTTCTGCATTTGCTCACCTTATGCATGCAGAAGAGTCTGGATAGCAGTGTCACAGGAGGTGACTGTCCAGTTCAGCAACGCAAGCTGGAAAACGACCAGCCAAGGCTCTGGGATGGGGAGCAGTTCTTACAGTGCTTCCTCAAGGGAGAGAAATCTGCAGCAAAATTGTGTTTTTTGTAGCATCACCCACTTTAAATGAGGGTTATGTCGGTGCAGCAGAGCACTGGGAACAATGTGGTGTTCTGTTGGTGCTGCACTACTCCAAGGTTTTGGCATTGATCATGTTTCCAAAGCTGGAGGAGATCTGTTGGAGGAAAGCACCAGTGAAGTCAAAAACCTCGTGTTCCTTGCTGTAACTAGGTTTTGTTATTTGATGCCCAAGCTTTCATTTCTCTGTCTCCAGTTTTCTCCTCTTGATAGTCAACCATCCTTACTTGGGACACTCTTAAACCTCCCTGTTATGGCTTCAGACTGACTTAACTTTTTTCTGTCCTGCCTAATGTCCTCCTTGGTACATCTTTAAAGTGCCTTTCTGCCCCATCACTCCTCTTTTGGGGATGTCCATCCTACCTTAGATCCTGGCTCTGGATGCTCCCAGTGAATTGCACATCCCCAAGCAGTCAAACCATGCTCGGTGTCCCCAGCTGACATCAGGAACCCATGCAGAGTTTCAAGCCCCCACAAAGGATGGGGAAACCTGCAGGTTTGGGGGGAGGAAAAAGAAAGAGGCTGCCTGTGGCCAATGCATCTTTTCCCCCATCCTGCCCTCTCCCAGTTTAACCATTAACAGGCTGGCTGGCCCTGCTGAGACAATGGTCTGTTTGTTTAGCATGGGGGCAGCTCGTATCAGGGGCCTGGCAGATTTATCAAAGCAGAGTGATTAGCTCTATTAGAGAAGGGATTTGTGTAAACAAAAAGACAGGTGCAAAGAGATGATTCCAGCTGGCAAGGGCTTCACAGAGCATGAAGCATTTCAGTGGCAATAAAACTTCTTCCAGGAAACAAGAGTCAGACTGGAGAGACCATGTGTGGTTTTAACCTATTTGACTGGCCTGCTCGATCACCGGCCCTCCCAGCCATTCATCCTCTCTGGCCCAGGCAAGGGGGATGTGGCCTTTGGTGTGCCCGTGTCCCTCAGCGCTCCCCTGAGTTTCCTTCTGTGGATGGGTTGCAATGTTGGCACGTGGTAGTGGAAGCTGTCCCTTGGGGATGTGCCACTTATCACATAATGGACTGAGCCACATAATGGACTCCACTTCGGAGTGGGAAGGCTAAACCCTGTCCTGCCATCCCAGTGGTCTTCCTTCCTTCAGGCCTTGTCCTGCTGGAGTGATGCTGCACCACCACGGTCCCACCAATTGTCAGCAAAGATATTTGTCATTTGCTGACAAATGAGCCTTGGTGCAAGCCTGGTGCCGACCTCTGCAAGAAGGGACAAAGGCTGAATCCCCAAAATGTCCAGACCTTGACCTATTTGGAAGGCTTTCTTTGGAAACAGAGAGGAAAGCCCTACTGACAGCATGCATACCATAATCTACTAATTCAAAACACCTCTGTTCACTGCATTTACAAATTTATCCTCATAGCTGCTCTGCAAAATTATTATTCAGTTTAAACTACACCAAGACCAGAAAAAGCATGATTTTCACCCCACTGCCAAAGTGGATAAAGCTTTGTCACAAGAAACACTTGAAAGCAGAGCACACAGCTCTCCCTGCCCACCTCTTCAGAGCATTGCTGAGCAGAAGCTGAAAGTTTTGATTGTGAAAGCTTGTGTGAATAAAGCAAATCAAGGAAACAGGAGGAAGCTCACCATGGGCTGAGGTTTTGTTTCTCTGATTTGAGATCTTCGCAAACGTGACCCAGGAAAAGAAAAATTTTCACCCCCAACTGCAGGTCATTGTCACAGCAGAGGACTGGTAACAATAATCTGTCATTTTTTTTTCTTCTGCAGTAATCTTTCCTGCAATAGCAGGTATGTTTTCTGCTTCCCAGGCTACTTGTGTCCTTAAATGATCTCTTCAAAGGAGCTACACTGGTGCTGTAACATTTTACTTTGTGTAACAGGCATGAAACTGTTTCTTCAGACATGTTATATTGGCCAAGAATGTGTTAGCAATGCTGGCTGAGGGCTGGGGTTTGTAGATGATTCAGGCCCATGAAGCACCTAAGCACCTACTGAGCTTTTTAGAAGCCCTCTGGATTAGAGTCTGCAAATTTAGATACCGACTTGTTTGTGTCTTTAGGCACCCATCAATGCTCGACTTGTTTCTCACTATTATTATTATTTTCCTTTTATTACAATTTAGTATTATTATTGTTATATTTTGGCTCAATTGTTACACTGTTCTTATTCTAACCCATGAGTTTTCTCACTTTACCCTTCCAGTTCTCTTTCTCCCATCCCACTGGGTGGGGGAGTAAGCGAGCAGCTCTGTAGTGCTCATATCCCAGCTGAGGTTAAACCACAACAGGTGCCCAGGGAAAAATCCAGTCCTCTGGGTGACTCCTGAGACCTCTTTTGTGCACAGGTCACTGGAGTACCCAAAGGCTGCAGCCAGGGTGCCACTGCACACCACTGATTTCTGCACAGCCTGTGGAACTTCAATCCACCTTGCCTTGCCTTGGCTTTTTTTTTTATATACCAACAGCGGTGATAAGGTTGGTCTCTGTTTGCAAAGTATGAAAGATTTCATGAGCTATTGCTCTGCTTGCAGCTGGCCACGTGTGTAACTGCATTCTTTGACTGGCTAGATGTACTGTTTATCACTGAAGGTAGCTATAAAATAAAGCCCTGGGGCTATGTCTTCAGAAGCAGGTGCCTCAAATGTGGGTCCAAAACATGCACATCCCTAAGGAGAGCTGTGCAGCAAACACTGGGCCCTGTGCACACTCTACCCGTGTTTCTTGAACAGTACATGTTTCAGCTGCCCAAGTCTGGTGCCACTTACAGCTATCCTTCGAAGTCCAGCTTTGTGTAGTTTTGCTGAATTTTACTTTACTGAGGAATCCAGTGGCTCACTCACTGTGTCTGTGTCTCCTCTGCACTTGCTGTATGCATGATGTGTGTGTTTGGTCCCTGGATGAGGGTGATTGTCATTTGTCCTGCTGGCATTCCCTGCCACCCTGCAACTGTGACCTGCTAGCATTCTGCTCCAGGCTGTTCCTCTGTTTATGGGATGTGTAGGGCTAATAATGACACGGATGCTACAAACAACTCTCTAAGCCTAAACAGGTCCCAGCATGTGAGCTCCCTCTTATCAGGCTTACAGCAGTGCCTTTTGCACCTTCTTTCATGCTAACACTGTTTCACCACCAGGAGTGTGTATGTCCTCCCTCCTTCTCCCTTCCTATCTTGCTGGTTTATGACCATTTGTTGCTGCTCATCTCAGCTGAACACAAAAGAGTGAGAAAAGACGTGTGTGTGTGTGAAATCAGAGGTTCAGTGAGAGCAGAGCTGGTGTCACAGCAGAGTGCTAAGCACTACACCTGATTTCTCATATTCATTCTTTCCTCACAGCAAACAAGCTTCTGTGCTGCTTAGAGCTAAAACCTTCCTGGTGGAAGTGTTCCTGTTTTAGCAGTACCACATAATTTGCATCGAGGGTCAGTTCCACTTTCTTTTGGCATTTTGTAGCTATTGAAAGGAGAAAGCTCAGAGGCTCTGCTCTTGCCTCAGACTTCAAGGAACAGAGCATATTTCACCCCATTAATGTGAAAGCATCAATTCCCTTGTGCATTCAAATGGCAAAATAGATCCATCAGTGTGACAGAACTGTCTGAGGGATATTCATTTATGCCTTTTCCCCAAGGGTCAAACAGTGGACATAGGCGAGAGCGGAAAGAAAACTGGGCTCATGAAAATTCATGCAATTATTTCTTGGCAAGTCATCACTACCCTTTTGCTTTTGGGTCAGGAGGGTGTAGAAATGCTGGTGGCTGGGCAGAGATCCTGTGAACCTGGCCTGCCTGCTGCCTTGCACACCCCACCAAGGAGCCTGAACACAGCACACTGCTGTGAAGAAATGGTAAACCTGTGATTTCCCTGACTATGCTTTGCCAAGGGCATCTTTTGCTGCACCGTCACTCAAATTTAGTTTGCACACAGGCAGGAAGTGAATGAGAGGAGAGGCAAATGAGAGGTTCTGCTGCTGGCTTCTTAACAGAAAGGCTCCAGTCTACTCTGCCACATAACCAAATCCATGCAAATGCTGGATGTCAGCGATGTCTAATGGTGGCTGTTTCAGAGAAGGACAAGGTAGTGTTCCCTGAAACCCGTGACATCACCTGTCTGTTGTAACCTACGGATGACCTGCTGACAGCCCCACAAATTGCAATGGATGTGCAAAAGGTGTCTTTTGGATTGCCTGGATGTCACAGATCTCAGTGCTTTGATGAAAGGACAACAGGAGTCCTGCATGTGAGTCATGGCTGACATTGCTCTGGGTGGACCTGGACTAGCTGAGAAGGTGCCAGTGGCCCTGTGCAGCCTGTGCTTGATACCCAGCAATGTCACATACTGGTTGTTCGTGTATTGTCTGGATGGAGAGATAGGGCTAGAGACCCATCACTCTCACTGCAGTCAGAGGCCTTCTAGCTCAGGACAGCCTTTGTCTCAGATAGCTCTCAGATAGCTGCCATTTGTTATGCATTTCACCTTCCACGTGCCAGGCAGCAGCAAAGATTGGTGCTGTTTCTAGGAATGGAGGAGTGTAAACCTACAGATGCCTTATTTCTGGGGGCCCTATTTGTATTTTAGCCCCCCTTAGGCAAGAGCAAACAACAGAGCTGGAACTGAGCCTGATGCAGCGTCTCTCCTTGAAAGCTGTCCCACTGCTTCCCAGCAGCACGGAAATGCAGCAAGGCTACCAGAGCCCTGTGCACCTCCTGTCTGGAATATACACTTGTGTGGAGAGGTACAAGTTCTTCCTATTTGGTAAGTGCTCTTAAGAGCTGTTTACAGCTTGCAGACACCAGCAGAAATCCCTGGGAGCAAGGAAAGGGAGCTGCCACCCGAACCCCTTCTACTTGGGATTAATTTGTGCTTCGCAGCATGTTTCCCTGATGGAGCAGCAGTGGCCCCAGGGATTAATCCTGTGCTAACCAACCCACTGGCTGGCCCCAGCCCCACTCCTCCTGCAGGCAGCACTGCTTCTCGACAGAAGGTCTTGCCCCAGGTTGCTCCATGGCCCCCAGCCCTGGGTTTCCATCAGAAAGGATCATCTGTGATGTGTGAGCTGCGGGCAGGCAACACAGAAAATTAATACCCTTTTCTTCACTGGCTCGGAGGAGGGAGAGTTTCCTGCCATCCGAATCGTGCCATCAGCATTTGCTACAAGAAAACAAAACTAATAATACCAACAGCAACAAAAGCCAGTGCACATGTAAAGGAGACCCAACAACAAGGCTCATGTGTCATGACAGCTCTCAAGGACAGCCCTAGACCTCAACCATCTCTGGGGACATTCATGGTCGTCCTTCTGGGAGAACAGCCTGGGTACCGAAGGGCACCAGCACTGCAGCTTGGTGATAGAGAGGTGCTGGGCTGCTTTGAAACCCTCCTGCCAGGCATTCAGTACCTTTAGTGGCCATGCAAAGACCTGCTCAAACCATGACAACTAGGAAAAAAGACCTTCAAAGAAAGATTTGAGTATGTGGAAGGACACAGAAGTTATGAAGGCAAGAAAGGGTTTCTTCACTACCTTTTTTGTGCTGGCTTATTAGTCTGGGTGGCTGTTGAGGTGATTTGTAGGGGGAGAACATCAGTGATTGCAGTGGCTGCTGCTGGTCTTGATAAATCACTAACTTTAGATCAGGAGTCTCTGTCCTTGCCTAGGCTTTCACAGAATCGCAGGACAGGTCAGAGTGGAAGGGATGACAGGGTGTCATCTGATCCAATCTCCCTGTTCAAGCAGGTCCATCCCAGAGCACATGGCACAGGATTGTGTCCAGACAGTTCTCAAAAATCTCCAGTGTGGGAGACTCCACAAATTCTGTGGGTAATCTGTTCCACTGTGCAGTCACCCACACAGTAAAGTTCTTCTTCCTTTCCTTTCCTTTCCTTTCCTTTCCTTTCCTTTCCTTTCCTTT
>NW_024581131.1:5019029-5053357 GCF_017639235.1 Corvus kubaryi
CTTTCCTTTCCTTTCCTTTCCTTTCCTTTCCTTTCCTTTCCTTTCCTCTTTGCTCTACTCCTACATGTCAGCAGCAAACCCACAGGGAAGGGTACACAAGAGGAGCACTGCAGCCTGGTGAGCTAAGCTGCAATGGAGTGGCAATATTCCTCAATATCTGCCAATATTCCTCTGGTGCAGCAGACCACAGCTCTTTAGAGAGGGCAGGTTCCTGAGCTCCCCTCTGTGCCGTGGAATCCCAGTTATACCCATTGCTTGGTGCAGACATCGGACTGGGGAGCCAAAACTAATAAGCAGAGGCAGCAGCCCCAGGGCTGAAGGCCACCAGGGAAGAGGATGGCAGGGTTCTACTGCACAGTGGTGATGGGGACAGTGGCCACACAGCTCTGCCCTCGTGGGTGTAAAGGCATCTGGGTGAAGCAGTGGCCCTTGCTGAGGCAGCAGCCAGCTTCTCCTTGCTGCAGCTTCCTTTGGCCAGCTTCCTCATCCTCAGCAACCTCAAAACCCCTGTGGGCCCCTCCACCTCTCTTTTGCCATAACTGGTTGAGAATCCTTCTCATATACAGCTGCCATTGGCTTGCCAGCCTTTTTTGGTTATTTTATTTTATTTTATTTTATTTTATTTTATTTTACATTTTATTCCAGGTAGCTCCCTGATGGTTTGGCAGCACTTGCAGTGAACCCTGGCCCATCCTAGGGCAGGGGGCACCTGTCTGGTGAGGGCTTTGCTGGGGACCAGCTCCATGCTGCCGGTGGAGCATTCCTCATGCACCCTTTCCACAGAGGTGTGCATGCCTTTTGTTGCCTGCCAGGGAAGCGGAGGAACAGGATTGCTCAATTAACATATATGTACCTTGGCAGGGCACCAGCCCGAATCGCTGGCTCCACCCTGCCTTCCCTTCCCTGTAGCCATATCGCTTCCCCCCTCCTTCTTTGACATACCATTCCTCCTCGCTATCTAGGCTAATCTTCATCAGCCATTGCCCTGATGCTCTCCTGCTCTGACATGCTCCGAGTTTCAGTACAATTCCTGCGGCAGGTCATGTCACGTCCTCTCACGCCGGCTGCTTTACATGGATCCCCGCTGAGGCACCGCACAGCCTTGAGCAAGACTTCTTCTGCTTGCAGTAACTTAGGGTGTCTTTCTTTATTGCTGGCTGTTCAGCTCCCCGGGAGGAGGAGCCGAGGCTTTCAGTTTGCTTTGGAGAGTTGGCTAAAACGCGGCATGGGGCAGAAACCAGCCAGCGTGTTCCAGCTTGAGCTCCCGCCTGTGTGATTTAGACACTGAGGGATGCAGATTTGTTATTTCTGGAATGTCAGTGAGTTTCACTTGGGGTGGTTTTTTGTTTGTTTTCTAGAAGGGCCAGACTGATACCCTGTTTATGGCCAGCGCACTGTGCTCTTTTAAGCAAAAAGGGTTTATTTCTGCAGGGCTCTTTGCCACATCTGTGCTGCTGCAGGAGATACACCACTTCCCTCAGCAGCCTGGGTGTGTGAACGCAGAAATCAAGGTTCTAACAAGGGAAGGAGTCAGCCCCATTCATCCCTCCCTGAACTTCCTATGCCCTGTGCTTCCCTGCCCACCTCAATCCTGTCCTTTGTCTCTCTTGGCCACACCAACCCCTTTTCCCATCCTTCACTCGCACTCTCTGTTTCCATACATCCCTCCGTGTTTGCTCCATAGCTTTGCAGGGCTGTGCTTTATCGTGTTACATGACACCTTTCCTTTTTGCCTTGCAACTCAGCTGTGCAGTCCTCAGCATGGCATATAAAGAGGGGCTGCTCTTTTCTTGGTAAGAGATTTTGTGAAATACCCCTCCTGTTCACTCAGGCCATGTCTTGCTACTGGAGGTGGGTTTTGCAAAGCACCAAGCAGTGCATTTCAGTGAGGGATCAGTGATGGGGAAAACATTGGTAGTTCTGATTGTGCAGGTGAAGAAGTACCTGAACCACTATAAGGATAAGCCTGGAGGAGACAGAGGTGAAACATGTCCCAATATGGGCCACAGGAGCAAATCAGGAGGCTCAGTGAAACCAAGGCAGTGTTCCTATGTCCGTGATTACCCAGGCTGCATGGTTAACATGCAAAAAAGATCGTGCACCTTTCGTGTTTACATCTGGTATCGCTTCCCTGGGCAAGCCACAGGGCTGGGCAATGGGCTGTGATCTGTGGTCTCTGTGCTTTGTTATATAGTGCTTATATGAGCTGATACTTGGGGCACTTTGAATACTAATTAGGTGTTTGCATGTTATCTTTTGCCCTAAGTAATTGCCCTAGAGCTGATGGATGAGATGTGGTGAGAGAAGGCTGTACCAGAGAGAGGACACACTGCATGGAGAGGGGTGAGGCCATGGAGATTGGGATGTATCCTTACCTCTTGGTAAGTTCCCAAAGGAAATTTAGAGTCAAGCTTAGAAGTGTAATCAAGCCAAGTTATAAATATAACAAACTATAGCAATCCCACTTTGAGTTTCCAGATATTTCTTTCTTGGTGGTGTTACTGCTGCTGAGTAGCAAATACTCATGTAGACATGAGGGACTCTGAGTTTCCCAGATCTGTGCCCTTTCTAACATGGTGCTGTTCTCCCTGTGATCCTTTGACCTTGGCTGAAGCATTCCACATTTATGCTCTTTAGGGCTATATGTCACCAACGACATGTAAAACTTCAAACTGAAGAAGGTGGAGCAGCCTCTGAGCCCTGGTGTCCCTGGCTGTCTCACCTGCTCCATCAGTGAGGGAAGGAGCAGAGCAAGGAGGGATAGGACCCATCCATGATGGGCATAATTTTGTGCTTCCCCCTCTTATTTCCACCATGGCAAACAGCTGTTGCTTTTATTTTAATTAACAATAAATAAGGATGAAGGAAGTTCTGAATTCAGGTATATGGAAATGCTTGGCCAAAAAAACCCAGAAAACAGAGAGAAATCCGTTTGAGGAACTTATTTCATGTCACCATGACAGTTTTATCCTCTCCTGAAAAGAAAAAGGCAAGAGTGAAACATGTCTGGTGTAACCACTAAACCACTAAAAAGGCCAACAAAAATGGGTTGCTTAACAATTGGTCTTCAAATAAAGGTGGAACAGAGCTGTGCTTGTTGCAGTCCTGTTCCCTATCTTTGCTGCCCATGACTAAGACGTTTATCATGTGCTAAACCAGGACAAGTTATTGCACTGCACAAGCAACAGTGACACTAAGTCTGGAGCTGTTCTGCAGTGGTGTCCTCAGACGTGCTGTGCCAAAGCCAGTCTGGTGTAGCTGCTCACCTTAGGCTCACTGGACAGCCCTAAGTACCTTTAGGGACCCACATCCAACCTGGGCTGCAATCTCGATGGCAAGGGACCGGTTGAATCCTGCTACCCTTTGTGCCTGCTTGAGTTCTGGCCATGCCTGGGCAGCCTGGCTCTGCCCCCAGCCCCTCTGCTCCCTCTCTTGTGCCACCAGCCATTGCCTGGCCACTGAGACAATGGGGAAGAGGAGGAGGGCATTAGGTAAATATCCCCAGCTTCTTAAGATTCCTGCTTAATGAGCACATTTGCTCTGTGCCGAATTGCCCCCCTATCAGTAATCTTATCAGGCTGAGCCTGCCTCTGCCACCTGCAAGCAGAGATATCAGAGGGGGGGGAGGGCATAAACCAGTTTAAGTTCCTAGGCACTAAAGTCAAGAGCGAGTTTCAAAGTGAACTTATCACTTTATTTTTGTCATAAAAAAAAGAAAAAAGAAAAGGGATAAAACATGACCGGCTTGCTTTATGATTCACTGATTGCAGATGTTTCCTTTTGGGTGGCCACAGTGCTCAGCTTTCTGTTTGTCACTTCCAAAAGGCAAAGGCACTTGGCACCATTTGGAGCACGTGGTGAGCCTCCAAGCCATACAAGCTGCCTCCCCAGGAGGTGCCAGGTCCGAGGGCTTCATGTCTCTACGTGCCTGCATCTGTGCCAAAGGACTTTCATATCTGTTCTTGGGCTAAAAGCACGTTTCCAAAGGGAGTCATAGGGACTCGCTGCAGAAAACAAGGTGTGGTAATGGGTAACTGCCCACTGCCACTTCAAGTGGGTTTTAAAGTATTTTCTGGCCAACTGCTCAGACATCTTACTCATACCAGGTTCGGGTCCAGTCTTGACCAGCAAACAGGCAGAGAATTACATCTGACCTCACCTGTGGCCTTACCAAATCCTGCAGCCTGGGAGTCCGGACACCATCCAGCTTCAGTGCTGGCCCATTCCCGACTGCATTAATCTTGGAGCCTGGCACAGGCTTAATCACATTCAGGCACAAACCAATACACAGCCACTATCTTTGCCATTAAAGAACAGAACAAAACATAAATCCCCTATTTCTGCAAATGTATTACAAATATGTAGGACCTGAAGTATTTGAAAGTAATCTTGACTATGTCAAGATGAAAATTCTGTTCTATCAAGAAAGTTTTGAAGCCCCATCCTTTTGTCAAGTGACAAGTTGCATCAGACATCTCGGAGATCCTGAGTAACAGAAATCCCAGAAAAGACATGTTCTGGACATGGCACTGCTGACATGAAAAATGTGATTTCTCTCTCTTTTGAATGTTTATCTTATGGATGCCAAGAGAATCATAGCCCACCTCCCTCATTAGACATGCCACGACTGCATTGAGGTGTAAATACAGGGTTTATGGACACAGTGAGTGTTTCCAGGGTATGTTCGGATGAGCAGCAATGCTCAGCATCCTTCCAGCAAAGAAACAATGTGCATGCACCTGCTGTGTTGCCATCGATGGCCGTCTGCCGTAAGGTCTTCATTGGGGTCTGCCTGAGGGTGAGCGGTGGCAGGGGCGTGCAAAGACAAATGATGAAGCAAGAAGGGCACTTTTGATATCCAGCCCTGGCTGCTGGCCTGTGCCTGTGCCCAGCCAGGTGGGCTGGTGCCGAGCAGCTGGGCTGCAGCTATGCCAGAGCACTTGCAACCCTTTGTGTGCACAGGTTGCTGACGTGGGTCAGGATGACAGATGCCAGCCTTATTCTGGAGACAGGGAAGGAGCCTTTTCATCTCAGGGGTCACTGTGAGCAGCTTTCACACATGGGCTGAGGTCTGGGGGCAAAGCCCTCAGATGAACACACTGCTAAGCACACCACTGAGCCCTCTCAGAGCTGAGACCTGTATCCAAATGCCATCTTGGTGCTATTTTTGAAGGTGGAAAAACCCAACATGAGACGGAAAAATGTAGAGGCTCTAGGAGTTATTTCCCCCTTCTTTCTCACCTGCTGAGCCATGAGGATGCAGGGTAGCTGGAGGTGCAGCTTGCTCAGGGTCTGTCAGCTCCCCAGCCCTGTGCTGTAAACAGGACAAACAGGTTATGACATTAAAGTTTCAAAACCTAGGGGGCTACCTCACATGGGAGAGGTTAATGCAGGGGCACTCGAGGCCCCTGGAGAAGGGGAGGGGATGCTTTCAGGCTTGAAAGGCAGACACAACTTTTCCAAAATTGGAGCTGGCTCAGAAGAAAACCAAACTCACTCTCCCCTCCCACGTCTCTCCTCAAGGAGCTCCGTGAAGCCTGTACCTTGGCAGGCAGAGGCTCGAAAAAACACATTGCCCCAGGCAAGGCTGTATCTCACCCTGATCAGAGCAGCCCAGGGCCAGGATCTATGCACTGGCTGGAGAACTCCTGAGCATCCAGCTGCCAACCAGCTGAAGGGGAATACTGCACTCCCCTGCCTAAACACCAATCTGAAACAGCCCAGCCATAATCAAAGATCAGTAGCCTCAAACCCAGAGCCTGTGGAGATGTTGCTGGTGAGGTCTGTGTCCCATTCCCACCACCATGGTGGAATTGAGGCTGGAAGAAAAAAGACATAAGCGGGTCTTGGGTTTATTACTCTAACTGGCATGTTGGCATGGGAATGCTGTGGGTGACCTGTAGGACTGTGAGATGCAGGATTGTAACAGGATCAAGGGGAAAACTTGCCCTGGGAGGCAGGGAGGAAAGCCCTTGTCCCTGGGCATAAGATCTCTTCCCTGCCATGGCCCTGAGTTCCCTGCACAACCAGCAGTTTATGGAGGGTGAAAAGAAAAAACTCCTTTTTGGCTGCCCCATGGCCTGGGGAGCCCCAGTGTTGTGCCCTTGCCTCCTTACCATGAGTGCTGAAGCCCCAAAATTAGGCTGCAGCACCCACCATCATGGTGCAGAGCTGCCCTGGTGGGGTCAGTGAGCAGAAGTTGGGTGTCAAAGCACTTCTGTGCAGGGTCCATCACTGTGCCTACCCCAGCAGCCCCAGAGCAATCTGCAAAAGAAGCAAACTCTTGCCAAAAGATGAGAAAAGCCTTGGAGGACTTGGAAAAGCTGCTTGTGAGCTATTAACTGAACTGCAGGTTGGGCAACGTACCTTAAAGTTGCTGTAGTGGGAAGGATCTCTTTGGGGTCCAAAACACCCTCTAAGGGTCATGCCAGGAATAGTGGTGTCCAAGCAGCCAGCTGGTGTTAGCACAGGTCCTGGGGCTCGGGAAATGCCTGTGCTGCCTGCGAGGGAGAAGGAGAAAAAGCAGCTTTTTGGGACAGGAGTTACCACTAAGTATGAACACGAAATATTTGTTATACTCCAGCAGCATCCACACTGTCCTTGGTTTCCTTAAAACTGCTAGGAGCCCTCCCACGGGACTCAATATACAATTTTACAAGAGAACAAGATTTGTCCATCCACTTACAGTGCAAAGGTGAACAGCATCAGGGAAGTAACTGGTGTGCCTGGTCCCAGGGCTGTTTGGTGTTCAGGGCATGGGCAGCTGAGTGGGAAACCCCTCAGGACTCCTAACAGGAGCTCCAGAGGTTGACTATTGACCTGGGCTCCCTCCCAGTCCCAGCACAAATCCATGAAGTCCCCTTCAATGCTCTTTCCTGACTAAGAGATGGTGTGGCACAGAGGGAGGTGCTGTGTGTGCGTGTCCCTCGGCCATCCTCGTGTGAGGGATGCAGTGGCTGAGCATCCCAGCTGCTCTTCGACCACTGCAGTGGAAAGGGCAAACACAGAGAAGGCTCCACGTCGCTTGAGCTCCCCCCACTGCCGGTGCTCCCCCATGGCTGATGGCTCCCCAGATCCTGTGAGAGTGACATGCAGACATTTCCCCTTCTCCTTCTGTCTCCAAGTGTCATTTCTCAGCACAGACAAGCTCTCTGTCCCCCGCGGTGTTTTGGAGGGCACCCGCTGCAGTCACTGCATCCAGCAGGAGGGAGAAAAACAGGGGGAGGCAGCGGAATGCAGATGAAAACAGTCAGGAACCACCCCCCCCCATCTGCCAGTGGGTCAAGGTTTCACTCCCAGCCGTTGTGGGAACTTCCTCATGGATCCACATACTAATTTTTTTTTTAAATTATTTCTTCTAGCTTGTGAAGCCCTCCAGTGACAAGCTGTCATTTTGCTCTTTTAATCATATTTTGTGCCTGTGCTGCTCTCTAGGCGAGTCTTTGAGCTGCTTCCTAGCTCTCCCAACGCTTAACCATTTACAGCCTGAAAGACATACAGAGATGTTTTTCTCTTTTCTGGAGGATGAATCCATCCCCCCTTTTGCCTTCCTTGCAGCGGCTGCTGGAGCTGGTGCTACAGTCGCAGTTAATTTGCAGTAAGATCCCTGTGAAGGAGCAGGGAGAGCGTTTGGAGAAGAAAAAAGTGGCAGTCCTCAAGGAAACCCCCTTGTGACTGGTTCAGCTGATATCTAGGTCCAAGGGAAGTAAAAACTAAATATTCTTAACTATTTGCTGTTCACAGCAGCTCTCTGAAGGGGGCCAAAGGGCTGAAAAGATGGTGTGGAAGATAAAGCTAATATGGGTTCAGTAATGCAATTTTCTTTTTGGCAGGCAGTACTTACCAGGAGCCCTGAGAAGAGGTACCCAGCCCCTGGTATCCCTGTGCTCCTCTGGTTGGGTTTGCTCTGGTGCAAGCTTGCACATTACCAGCAGAAATTCTTGAAGCCCAAAAGTCTGCCAGATCACCTGGAAGCCTGAGCCCTTCCCAACAAGCCTGGAGGGAAGGAAGCAGGATGCTCTTTTAACCCAGAAGACACTTTTACACGCAGCATCTGCTTGAGCAATCTCCAGAAGTGGCACTCAGCTTCCCTGGCAACTTTGCAAGTGCCAGGGAAAACCCACCAAAGAGATATTTTTAAATGGAGGAAGAATTGCCGCTTTACAGATGGAAAGTAGGTAAGGAGGTGGCCCTGCTGCCCTCATATTTGTGCAAGTTAGTGGCTGGCAGGGCATCAGAGGACCCCCAAACCCCCTGCTTTGTATATCCACAGGGACCCTTCTGCCTGAATAGAAGCAGGAAAAGCACATCCGAAGCTGGTGGAAAGCAGAGCTTCCAACATCAGTGATGCCCACGGTCACCATTTATATGCTGCAGAAAGAGGGCTCTCAGGGACTTTAGGGGAGCTGCTGCAGTGCCTGGGAGGGTTTTGGTGGGATTTGTACCTTCCTCACCTTCCCCCTGCTCTCACCCTGCCCTTCATTCAGCTGTGGGTTTCCTCTGCAGAGTGGTCTCTGCCCAAGGGACACCTCTGAAACAAGAGGTCTTGCTGCACCTGGCTGTCAAAGTCCCCTTCACTGGCTGTGGTAGCAGTGACATTTAATGCTCCCCAGCCTTGCAAAGACAACACCTTTGGGATTCAGTCTGCCACATGGATTGAGCAGTGGGCTCACATTACTGTAGGCAGGGACAGATGGTGAGGACAAGCACATTGCTCAGGTATAAACAGCAGCAGGAGGTGATCAGAAAGGTGCTGTGCGGGTGCTGCGGGAGACCTGCTACAAGCAATTGCCTGTAAAAACTCCTGTGAGATCCAGGATGAGTTTGCAAGGTTGATAGTTAGATTAATGATGTTTTCCCTCACGGGACAGGAATTTGTCCCATGGCAGATCCCAGCCTCCAGCTCTGCAAGATGCACATGCATCTGGCTGTGTAAAATGTAGCTGGATCTTATCCGTGCTTGGCTCAGCAGTGGGGCTGGGATGAATGCCTGGACCCCCTAATTGCCACACAGTCCCCTGCCATGGAGCATCACTGCAGCCTCTGCTGCCTTCCTACTTCTCTTAGTCATACCCCACATCTCCTCTGTGAACCTGATAACTTTATCTGCACCTCCAACTCTGAAATGAACTGTTTATTCTTCATTTTCATTATCAATCCTATTCCTATTATTAAGGGCTACCTAGAATCTGCCTTTGAGGGATGTATTAAAGGAGATGATGGCTAAACATGTGGGATAGGACAGGCCCTGCCCCACAGGCTTGATAGCCAGTGGTGTGCATCTTCCCTGACTTGGAAATGTGCCATTCTGATTACAGGAGCCAGTTTGGTAAGACAGTTGCTGAGCACAGCTTAATGAACATGTTCCTCCTTTCAGATTCTGATTCCCACTTCCCTGAAAAAGTCACAGATAAGATGACCTTGTCAATGTTTGCCTGACAATTTCCAAACCTGTTTATTCTGATCTCTTCCTGGTCATCCCAGGAAAGCACTGCTGGGATGGAGATACTCTGTGTGCAAACCCATACAACACGAGTGGAGCAAGGGCAATGACTGTCTTTAGACCTCAGCCTCCTGTTTTTCAGTGCTGGAAAGAGAATTCATTTTAACCAAAAATTCATTTTGGTTAAAATGAATTCTCTTTGCTCCCCATAGAAAAGCTAAAAGAAAGGAGTGGGTACAGGGGCAGGAGGAAAGAGGGTGATGGTGTGGTGGAGACCCTCAGCCACTCCTCCCCGAGGAGATGCACATTCATCAGCTGGAGCTGATGCCAGGGGGAAACATTTGTCCCCTCTCCCAGGTGTGTGATAAGGGACCCAAGCTTTTCTGCTTGGCAGAAAAGACTGACACCTTCTCATTTGCGGCAAACTCGATGTAGTTTTTCTTTTCTTGAATCCCCTCCTTCCCTCCCACCTCACCTACCTGCAAGTCACTTCTCACGAGAGGGGCTGCATTCCTCCCATAGCTCAGCAGCAGAAATGCAGAGACAGAGAAGCAGCCTGTGCCTGCCACAGCTGGGTGAGATTCCTGCAATCCTTAAGCACTTCAACTGAAACTGGAAAACACTGCAACCAGCAAGGAACGGGAGTGCATAGCACAGTAACAAGGGCTGAGAAATGCATCTGTGAGTGAGAAAGGTTCTAATCCTGCACTGGTAACAATGGTGTGGGACAGACTGGGTACGTGGCTAGATCTGACTGCTGGAGTTGAAATCCAAACCCTAAAGACAGCCTCAAAAACTTTTAAGTACCTTTAAAAACCCCAAAATCTTTGAAGCCAGCATCGTGGCAGTAAAGGTGCCCACTTGGACAGGTGCATCTGCTCAGCATGTTTAGAAAGCACCATACAGTTCCTCTGTGCTGGCAGAGGGAGCTCCTGCAGCCATAAAGTCCCAAAGAGAGTAGAAACCATGAATATCCATGTCCCAGGCAAAGACTTATTTTTCTTGGGATTCAGAGGGTGGAAGAGTGGGTTGCAAAGGGCTGGAAGCATCAAGAGAGGAGAGAGGTAGCATGGGAATGGCTCATGGCTGTCACTAACAAGTCCTTTGGGGATGTGCCCTGGTCAGGAAAGCTCTCCTGTGGCCAATCAAGGATAAGGTCCTCCTCAGGGCAGTGCTCAACCAGTGTCAAAACAGCAGCAACAGCAGCTTTACTCAGGGGTGAGGGGTGTCTGGGATGTGTCTGTGGGTGCCCACCTCCTAACAGCCTGAAATACTGACTGCCATGGCTCAATCCTTCAAAGCCACCTGCCCCAAGAGGGAGGAGGGAGCCAAGGAGACCCGTTCAGTGCAAAAAAAGTCCCATCTCCCATTTCAAGGCTAATGGAGGTGTCACCGAGCATCCAGGGGAGGGACTGCTGCAAATCATTGCCCAAATGTCTTCTTGAACATCCTGTCATCTGTGTGCTCCCAGGTCTGTGCTGGTCTCCATTGATCAGAAACAACCAGAGCCCAGCAATGGCATGGGGTGCTTGGGCAGGCTGGACGGGTAGCAGAAAGGAAAGAACCAAATTTTGTATAAATTTTGGTTAAAATGAATTCAGATTAAAATTCCTCAGAGATTTTAGGGCAGATTGTCACAAAATTAAGATCACTTCAACCTCAGGAGTCAGCCATAGGATTATTAAAGCTTTGCATTGTATTTTAGAAGTCTGTCACTCCTCAAGTGAGCTCATTCCTTAGGTTATTTCCCCTGCAAAAATACTACTGCTAGTGCAAGCCGTGCTCCAGGGTATTTCATAGAATCATATACTAGTTTGGGTTGGAAGGGGTCTTCAACTAGTTCCAATCCCCCTGCCATGGGCAGGGACACCTCCCACTAGATCAGATTGCTTAAAGCCCCATCCAACTCGGCCTTGAACACTTCCAGGGATGGGGAGTCCACAATTTCTCTGGGCAACCTGTGCCAGTGCCTCAGCACCCTCACAGTAAACAGTATTTTCCTAATAACTAATCTGAACCTGCTCTCTTTCAGTCTAAAGCCATTTCCCTTCTTGACCTCTCACTACATGTCCTTGTAAAAAGTCTCTCTCCAGCCTTCTTTTGGGGCTACTTTTGGGGACTGGGGGGCTGCTCTAGAGCCCTGGGGCTTTCTCTTATCCAGGGGCGGGATGCCGGGGAGCAGGGAAGGGTGCCAGGGCGGGATGCCGCGGCTGCCGGCGGACCCGCAGCGCCGCCCGGTGCGCTGCCGCCGCACTGCGCTGCTGCTCCCGCCCGGCACGGCCCGGCACGGCACGGCACGGCACGGCACGGCACGGCACGGCACGGCACGGCACGGCACGGCCCGGCCCGGTACGGCACGGCACGGCACGGCCCGGCACGGTATATCACGGTACGGCACGGCACTGTATATCACAGCACGGCACGGCACGGCACGGCCCGGCCCGGTACGGCACGGCACGGCCCGGCACGGCACGGCCCGGCACGGCACGGCACGGCACGGCACGGCACGGTACGGCACGGTACGGCACGGCCCGGCACGGCACGGCACGGCACAGGACTGCCCCGCTGAGCACCGACACCTCCTGGGATCGCACCTCCCGAAACTCCGTCCCCTCCTTTGCCTTCCCCGGCAGCAGAGCAGCAGGGCCCTCCTTGCCGTGGGGATACGGAGGCACAGCTCCCGCCGTGCCCTTCCGTCGCTGGCGTGCCCCTGATTTTGTCCAGCATCACCCGGGCAAAGCGTGTGAGGAGCAGGTGGAGCCCTGGAGCAGATCACGGGCTACTCGCACAGGCTCCTTGTCCTCGCAGCACTGGGCATACCCGCCCAGGGAAGCAGTGCACAGGAGCAAGACTTTTAGTGAAGATCTCCTCACTGCTGGGGTGGCACCTTCTGACCCCTGCTCCTCCTCCTGTGCTTTGCAGCCCTCAGAGTGGGCCCTGCGAGGAAGTCACTTGTTCATCACAGCCCACAGCATCCTGATAGCCTCAGACGTGCACAGATAGTCCCTGTCATGCATAGGTCATCTATTCTGTCTGTTTTCCACCTTAAAACACGACACAGAAAACTACAGATTTCTCAGCATTCACTGCACCACGAGGTCATTCCTATCTCTAAAGTTTATCAGCCACCACCACCACTTTCAGACCCGTGGTTAAGATACCAAACACCCTTGGCCAGAGAGGATGCCACCTCTCTTTTACCAAGTGTGCTTTCTTTAGGGCTAGTCTTCCATGGTTTTAAACTGCACAACTAACTCCTCTTTGCATCTTAACTGCTCATCTCCCTAAACAGAAAAGCTTTCAGTCTGTAATTTGGGGTGCTTTCAATTAAGACTGCATTATTTGAGAGGGATTTCCCATGGAACTGTCCCAGACCAGCTTGGATGCACTGCTACCCCCAACGTGATGGTACCACCAAGACCTGCCTTTGCACTGGGGTGAGAACCCTGTCTTTCTCCCCATAAAGGGATCACGTCCTGCTGTTTTCTTGTGCCTCCCAATTCCACCTGCCTCTCGTGTCACTACAAAGCACAACCAAAAATCAATACTTCTTCAATACCCTGTGCCTTGCTGAGGACAGTGCTAATAGGAAAGGCAGACCACTTGAGAGGCCGATCAATAGCCCTGCCTGGGTTTGATGGTAGGTGTCTCGCAGAGCCAAACGCTGTCTAAACCCTCAATTACCCTTCCCTTGCCTCTCCCTGCCTCCTGACAACCGCAGTGGTTAAGCCCTCTTCAGCATCCACGAGTGGACTGCTGCCTAATAAAAGGCTGCAAAATGCCAGCACATCCCTGAGCCTCTTCAGCAGGTCACTATTTAATGCTGGAAAGAAATGCAGTGAAGCAAAACTGACCCATGCCTCTGGTTATAAGGAAAGTGGTAACAACAGAGAAAAAAAGGAAAAAGGAGATTTAAAAAATACATTACAAGGAACATGGGCTTCGAGACCTTTTAGAAACAGTTTCAGATGAAGCCTGTGGCCCTATTTTTCATGGCAGGCAGATAATTTTTCAAAAGTTACCTAACTGTCCAGATTTTCCAAAAATCAGGCCCAGAGCAGTCACCTCAATACAGGTGTCTGAACTGAAACCTGTTCGGGTGGCCTGGATTTTGAGTGTGAAGAAAGAGAGAGGGGCAGTGGCAAGCCCTGCCCTGCCATGGGACATGCTCATCTTTGGAGCTGTTCTCTGTCTGCTGCCAGGATATATCCCTGGGCTGCAGGTGGGGCTGATGGGGAGGGAGAGGGAGATGCCCATTCCCAGAGATTATTGACAATCACCCTGAAGTGAAGCAGGATCCCATTGAAAAGGTGAAAACGAGGATGAAAGGGTAAGCAAACATGCTGTCATGAGCAGACGAGGGACGAGGAGGTTTCTGTGGGCTGGGGCTGTGTGTCCAGCTGGACTCAGCATGCTTGGCTTCCTGGAAATTCAACAGGGGAATGAGATTTCAGGCTCCCTCATGCCCATCTCCACCCATTAAACAAATGGATGTTTACTGAAAGGCAGAAAGCTGTTCCAAGTCCCTCTTGTTTCAGGAAACCACTTCTTTAGGGACATCTCCTTGTTTCTAAGAAGCATCTGTCCGTGGAAAGGAGGAGAGGAGCAGGCCTGAGTGCTGCCAAAGTTTTGTAATCTTCCTTTGATGTGTCCTCCCATCAAGGCACAGCTTGTCTGCCTTGTCTGGCATGAGGGTCCCTGGGAGCAGCCTCTGGCCTTCTGCCTCCCAGTACACCCCCTGGCTGACCACCAGCAACCTGGGGCAGAGGGAAGGCTTCATAGAAAGGGTGAGGAGAAACTTGCAACATCAGGAAGGTTTCTGACCAATTCCTTTTGTGGATGGTGAGTCAGGGGAGCTGAGAGGATGGTTTGGATTTCACTTCCCCCTGGATGCATCTCTGATTGCAGTTCTTCGAGACCTAACAGAGTTTTGATATCACTGACCAAAAGGCAGGGTGGAGATGGCTGTGGGACTTTATATCTGATTTGCATACAAAATAACCAGACTAGGTTTCTACACCAGCTTTACCTCCTATTTTAAGGCAAGCTGGCCCTCAGAAGGAGATTTCAGGTTCAGGACCATCTTGCAGACTTCTCCAGGCCACCAGTTCTCAAGAAACACAGGAGTGGCGTTTCTTTCAGCCATGCACATGGCGTTGTGGGCAGAAATGTATGTCCTGCACAGCTGTGGACTCTGGGAGAGGCTGGTCTGCTTTTCAGGCCTTGCTAGCAAGAGTAGAAGCCCAGGGACTGACCTACCTATGGTCAATCCTACCACCTACAGTGTGACACAAGAATAACAGAGAGATCATGAGAGCTAGTGAGGCACCACTGGGAAACAGCCTGTCTCACTTACCCTGTGTTGGAGCCCTGATGGAACAACTGTTATGGGAGACAGGGAGGGGAACAGTGAGTGGTGTCGCGATTACAGAAGAGCCTTAGAAAGGAGGTGAATATGACTTTTCACACTACAATTGAAAAGAAATGCAGCACCTTCCTGTTCTAGGAACTCCAAAGCCCTTACGGCGATGGACAAGTAGCAGTCACCTTCTGAAGAATGATGTGAGCCACCATTTGTCCTGGTCCACCTGTGCTAACAACGGCTGGAGGACGTGGGGGAAGGCTCCCTGGCTGTGACTCAGTGTGGGGCCAGCCTGGAGCACTGAGTCACTCTGTGCCAGTGGAGGTGACAGGCCAGCAGGCACGTCACAAGCAGCAGCCAGTCACCTGTTCCCGTGCTTGCTTGGCCCTGCCGAGAGTCCATCTCCAGAGCTCACGGCTGCCCCACGGGCATCAGGGACCCAATGGGACTGAGTACGGAGCCCTGTGGCTGATCTGGCAGTAACTGCAACGTGTCACGGCTATCGGAAGAAGGTGGTGAGGTGTCGTATTATTAACAAGGGCACTAAGTGGTCCTTATATAAAAATTTTCCCAGCAAACTGAAAAGTGCTGGAGGAAAGGAGACTCTTTTTTCATTCTTTTATTCTGTTTGCTGTTGGGTTTTAAAAATTTTTTGGGGGAGGGATTGTTTCAGGTGGGCTTTTGAAGAGCGCTGTTTTCAAGCGCTGCTACATTTCTTTTCTTTTGTATTCTCTCCACTGATGATCCCAGAATGGCAGAGTTGTTGAAGTTGGAAGGGATCTCAAGATGAAATGGTCCAGTTCCCTGCTTAGGCAGAGCTGCTCTGTGAGACTGGGTTCAGCTGGGCCCACCAGTACCCCTAGGGCCTTTTGTGCGGAGCTGCTTTCCAGCCAGCTGGCTCCCAGTACGTGCTGGTCCGTGGGATTATTCTCCTGCAGGGACAGGACTTTGCACTGTCACTTGCTGGAGCTGACCACTCCTTCAGCCTGCGAAGGTCCTTTGGAAGGGCACCATGGCCATCTGGCCATCCAGTGTGTCACGTGTCACCTGGGGAATGGAGGATAACCTCGTTTTGATTCTAGTTTTTAAGCCCTTCCTGGGCATGAGGAATCCTCCAGGTCCTTTTTGGGTCTGTAGAAGTGACCAAAAAGAGACGAGTGGAAACTACCCCCAACGTGTTTTCCATCTTGGAGTATGGATTTCCCTGACAGGGAAGTTCTAAACACCTTCTCACCTGACTAGCCCCGAACATGCTCTAAGAGCTGCGTGGACAGAAGGCCTTTCAAAAAGTCTGGACCAGATGGAGATGTTGATTTTTGAAAACAAGAAGCTAGGAAGGATAATCTAAGGATAACCAGTCTTAGCCTTGCACTCAGACCCCCCTTTTCTCTTTGTGCCTAAGATTCACTGCTTTGCCAGTGGTTTGGCAGCTGCCTCCTGCTCTCTTTGTGGGAAAATAGTGCCAGGAGAGGAGGTCTTGTGCACAGCCAGTGCACAGCAACACCCACTGCCGGCTCCCCAAGCTGTGCTGGAAGAGAAGAGCGCTCTATCTCTGGAGTTTTACCCTCAAGGAGTAAATCAGGGAGCAGCATTTCATTTCAGCCATGATCTCCACTGCCTGGCAGCTGCAAATTCC
Source organism: Corvus kubaryi (assembly GCF_017639235.1). NCBI lineage: Eukaryota > Metazoa > Chordata > Aves > Passeriformes > Corvidae > Corvus > Corvus kubaryi. The sequence goes on from NW_024581131.1 coordinate 5,035,470, forward strand.
ACACCCCCTGAGTGGAAGCAGGTGCTTAAGCTGGGGGGACTGCGAGAAGGAGACCAGGTGTTCTGCCCATCCGAGGTGTGGCATGATCGGTGTATTGCCCCTGCCCTGGATGATGTCCCTGAGTCCATGTGAGAAAGGTCTGGCACTGGGAGGGGGGGTGACGAGGGTGGCATGGTAACACAAAATGGACAGTGGAGCCACACCATCTCTGCACCATTTCCTTATTTAAGATGCCCCAAAGTGTCGTCCTCCCCCAGCAGGGATGCATTCCAAACAGTGCTGGTCCTGATCAAACAGGGGCTTAACAGAGGCCTTCTCCAGGAACTGTCAGGGATGAAAAGCAGCCCTACATCATGAAACATGGGGAAAAACAGGCAGCTGTCCCTGCTCCTGGCCCACGCTGCTTATCTGCGGTGCAGTGGGAACAGCTCCATTTAGGGATGTTTGCTCTGCCTGGCTGCGGCAGTGCGATAGAGAACGTGGTGAGACATCAGGGCCTCTGCCACTCGCCACTGCCACTGTCAGTGCTATGGACAGCGTGTACAAAGGCAGACCCTCGCTCCCATCCTCAGCCTCACTGGTCCAGCCCATGGCCATGTGCCCAGCTTTTCCATGATTTCAAGCACATCTGCACTGCTTAAATTTGTCCAGTCCACCCCACCCTAACCTCCACAACAGGATAGGGGAATGCCTCCTCCACACCTTCCTAACTCCTTAATCTCCATGAAAAGCAGAAAGGACCTCTCATATTTTGCTCAGTTATTTGCAAAACTCCAGTACAAGGGAAGAAAGCTGGTCCTGCAGGTGGTGCTGGGATTGCATCCCAGTCTAGACCTCCTCTGTTCACCCCTTTGTTCCTCTTCACCCCATCCTCACCAGTTTCTTGGCCACTTTCAGGAATAAACCTCTGGCTAGCGGCAGGGCATCAGAAGAGCTGCTCTGTCTCAGTGCATGCCATAATAACAGGTTATCAGCCGCATTGAGCCTGCTCCCATTTCTGAGCACTGGAGAGGAGGCTGCAGCTCTCCTGCAACTCCAAGAGAACGTTCCCCATGACAGCCTTCTGGAGCCTATGTACCCCAGAGCATCCTTTAGGACATGGAGAGCTTTCTTGGGATGATGGGGACCCTTGGAAGAGTTGGGGCTGGGTGTCTCTTTTGTGCTGTTGTGGAGGGGACCAAGTTTCTGCATTTTTGACACCTTTTTGAGCATGGAAATGGGGGGCTGGATGTGGTATTACTTACTTGCTGTGCTGTCCATTGCCTGCCAGGTAATTCCCGAACAGATGGAGAGCTCTCATTGGTGTTTCCCTAGTGACACTGCACTTGTGTCTCTCGAGGGTCAAAAAGTGCCTTTAGAGTTCTTTGAGGTTCCTTTGTGGAGATGTTCCTCAGCATCCCTATGAAATTAAATCTATTCTAGTGGACAAAAAAACTGCTGTAAGATGGAATGCTTGGGGACCTGGAGATATGTTAGGTGCAGTTGTGCTGAAGCCAATGGGATGAGTCCTTTTACAACCAAAGCAGTAAATTTTCAGGTATGCTAAAGCTCATGATGGAGAAAAATCTGGAAAATATGACAATCCAGGGAAAGATCCTTGTTTTTCATGACAGGAGCCTTTGACTCTCCCAGTTACGTGTGAGAAATGAGTGACTTGGGAAGCAGAGGTTTGGTTACAGTCCTGAAGAGCATGGGATCTGTAACAGCCAAACCAACCACAGGAAAGTGTTAAACTAACCTTCTGCCATCCCATTATCGAAAAAGAAAAGAATAAAAAAGGAGATAATCCTTGTTTAAATATCACAAGCAGCAGCTGAGTCAGTGGGAGCTTTAGACTGGAAATGTCAGGGAGGAATTTAGATTTTCAGAGCAGTCGCTGCTCTGCAATTATCATAAGGCACTTACAAGGACCCCTTGTCTCTCGTTGCCCTCAACACGCATCTGCAGGGATGGGGAGCAGAGAAAAAACACATGGCCCTGCTGGGGACAGATAAGGAAAACCAAACTCCATCCCACTAAAGGCACAAGGCAAATCCCTTCAGGCTATGGTCAGGCTTCTGCTGCTGTTCAGGTCAGACGTAGGTAGGGAGGAAGGGAGCGGGAGGTGGGGGAAGGCAAACCCACAGGAGAGGCAGGGAAGCAATATGAGAAAGAGGAGAAAATCACATCCTGCTTCCCTCTATGATGGTATTTATTTGCTTCAGGTGATGTTTCGGAAGTAGGAATGAGAAGGGAGACAGAAAAATGAAGATCTGGGGAGTTTTTAGCCTGTTCTCTGTAGTGCTTTTCCTCCTGGACCATCCCCACTTGTTGCCATCCAGCACGCCCCTGATGTAAATTAGATAAGTGAAAGTACTATTAAACCTCCTGATGCAGGCACTGCCAGCACCAATAGGGAGAGGGGAAAGGATGAGCACTCAAACCATGTAATTTCTAACACATTAAGTGATGCAGAGAGGTGAATTTTCCTAGCTGGTGTGCAGGGAAAGGCCAAAGACTTCCTCTGCAGGGATGATGTATTCTTACCTGTCTTTTCTCATGAAAAATGCAAGGTTTCCAAGACCAATCTTGGCCAGGTGCAAGGTGGAAGGGCATCAGCTGTGCTGGTGGGTCTTGGGAGGAGTCCACCTTGCTTTCCTGGGGCTTCCTGGCTGGGCACAGTAGGTGCCTCTGTCCCAGCTTTGTGCTTTGTGCTGTGTGGGTCATCCCAGCCGGATCTCCTCCTGCACAGCACATGGGCCGTCCATCCCCATTCGTCTTACTTTGTCCTGTCTCAGACATAGCTTTCAAGTGAGGTACCTGTTCTGGCTGGGACACCTCAGGCAAAGGGGAATACAGCATTCCCAATGTCCCTTTGGCTGGCTTGCCATCACTATTAAAAATATATGTCCTACTGCTCACTTGAACTTTTCTTCTGTGCCTAAGTTTCAGCTATTGATCTTTTTTTTCTCTTCTCCACTAAGACCTGTATGAATCTAAAGATCCACAGGGATCCGTATGTGTAAGCGACAGTCCCACCATTTGGGAGGATAGGAAAAATAATCTCAGATATGCTTTTCCATGGCGTCATCCCAGCAGCTTAATGGCAGAAGTAATGAAGTCAGGCGTATTGTTCCAGTAGAGATCCCAGACTCTTTTCTTTCTTTACTTTCCATGACTGTGAATCAATAAAACATTGTTGATACACCTTGAAGATCCAGATGAGAAGCACAGGGCTTTGATGAGTCATCCTCTTAAGCCTGCTGGGTGGAATGAACCTTGCCATGGGTGATACATTTACATTCATCCTCTGAAAAGGAGAGGAAAATATTTTCTCCTGTTCTGTTCCATGTATTTATTTACTTGATGAGTACCTGTTAGGAATAACAGATGAGATCCTGAGCAGATGTGAATCAGTAGGAAAGCACTAACTTCACTGTGAAATGGTGGTGATAATTTCTAGTAGAGAACCGGCTGCGTCTTCGTAATAAATCTCATCCATTCTGTGCTGAATGCAAAATGTCTTTCTGTGTACGAACAGAACAATGAATAAACATTTGTATGAAGTCAACATAGTGACATTTTCATAGGTCTGAGACCCTTTGTGTGACACATAATGCTAAAATCACATCAGACCTTTTGTTTGACAGGTGGATGGTTTTTGTCCTCCAGTGCCTCAGGAGAGAGGGAACTGACAGGGTAAGAAGTGGATGGTTTGCCGTTCATATGGAAGTTGCACTGAGCTGCATTTTGCTGGTCCACCTTGCTGACCTGGAGCTGTTGTTACAGAAGATGAGAAAAGGGGTAAGAGGAGGGAGAGGAAGATGTATCTGTGTCAAAGAAGTTACATGTTCATGAAAATGGAGTTTCTTGGGCAAACACTGACAAAGCGGTGATGGAAAACCCTTGTCCTCTTCTAGCATCATTTGCTTCCGCAGCTGGAGCAGCAGGAGTGGGTGGGCAGGAAACTTAGGAGAAAACAACACTCAGAGGAAGGGACCAAGAGCAGATATGGGGCCAAGAGCCATCCCAGCCACACTGTGCAGCCTTGCAGTGCAGGTTCCAAGTCACAGGTGACCATAGGCCAAAATCCATTCTGGTCCCATGTCATCAACTTCGGCCACGCTCAGACCAGTCCAACACACAGTGAAGGGTTTCCTTCTGCAGGGGCAGTGGGATCTTGCTTTGGGTACCTCACCGAGGCTTGTCTTTCTCCTTTCTGACGCTGCTTTGAGTCACATAAATTCTGTCTTACTCCATGGCGTGGGTGAATGAGCAAGAGGGTTAAACATGCCAGACACCATGGTCACCAGCCATGAAGAGACCAAGTTCCCCAAAGCCAGCTTTCAGGAATGAATACAGCAGGACTGGGATGTAACGAGCTTGGCAGTAAAATGGGGACATGTCCTTAGCTTCCTTTTTTTCATCTACAGGAAGATTTGGAAGCTCGAGGTCACTGCAAATCTCATGGTGCTGGGACTTCCAAGGGTCCGGAGCAAAAATAAGCAATAACATGAGTCCCTTTTCAGCAGTGCAAAGACCTGATGGACAATCAGACATCAGGTGAGAGGAATGAAAGGAGGTGAGAGCCAAATATTTCTATTGATTTCTGCATCTCTTGCCCACCATTAACTGGTTCTTCACAGCTGAAGGTCACAGCAATTACCAGCCTGGTGGCAGAAGGCAGGAAACGAAGCAGTGAGTCAAATGACTTGCCCACGGCCATGAGCTGAGCTGTCAGAAAAGCAGTCCCTGTTTTCTGTGTTCGTTGTTGGCAATAGAATTAGCGGTGCACATTTGAGTCTTCTTGTCATAATGTTTTGGATGTTTTTTGGCTGCTCTTTACCTGCACAACACTTTTTATTTTTTCTTTTCAGAAAAAAGCAAATTCACTGTCAGCCTCAATGTTCAAAAATTCTGTGCCAGACCTCCATTTCAGATTTACTGTTTCTCGAAGATCTTTCCATCTCTCTGGTAGCTCTTAGAGTCCTCTTCAATCTTTCCTTACTTCTCAAAAGGGCAGCATTTAATTATTTTATTTTTTTTTTAAGGAAAACCAGCTCTAGGAACTGGGAGTAAAATATTTGGTGTCACAGACTTACATAAAATCAGAAGTGCTGGTAGTGTAGAAAATCTGTTGCAATACATGTAAATTACCTTCCTGCACAAAGATGACATTCCTTGATGATCTTGTTAAAGAAACTGTCCACAAGCTGAAACACAGTGGGCCAGAGGTGTCATCAATTAGTTTTACAACACCACAAAATGGCATGTTCCAAGAGACGTGCGTTATATTCTGCCACCTGCTCCTGACTCTCTGCTTGCTGCCCACATTTCCAAAGAGAAAATTGTTCCTAAGTGCTTCCCCATTGATCTGAGACAAGGTGGTTGTTTTGGATTTTGCAGCAGCAGGTGAATCATCAATACAATATTTCTGAATTTTCACTCGCCTTTTCCAGGTCCATTTGCTGAAAGAGAGAACTGGGTTTCCTTCTGAAAACTCAGGGCTAAATTCTCAGTTCCTGGGAAGATGCTGTTTTCCCCCTCCATCCAGGTAGCCTCCATTTCCTTTGAAAACCCTTTCCCAAACATTTCACTATTTTGCTGGAAATCAGGTTATTTTCCTTGGAAAAGTTGATTGCTGCAAAAACTTCCCAGAATTCTATTTTCACTGTTGTCCAATGAGTGGAAATTCAGTGGGTTTTGAGACAAGAGCAACATGAGTACAGAATTTTGTATCTGAATGTGGAGATGAAAACAGAGTTACGAGACTAGCCAGCCCCATGCTTCAAAATAGAGGGCAGAAAGACATTTTGTGTGGGTCACAGGAATATTCTCAGGTTTAGCTAAAGGCTAATCTGGCCTTCTGAAATGCGAATTCTCTGACACAGATGTTTGCATTCAGCTGCTGCGGCTATTGGCCTTGGTTCTTAAGCCATTGTTTCGCATCTGTGGAGCAGATCTTTCCTGTACGCTATATTGTGAAAATGTACTGGCACACACTGAGGTAAAAAGCCATTGGAGGAGGTTGCATAGCCCTACTCCATCTTCTCTAGGAAAGTGTATGTTTTGCTTTATTTTTTTTTTGGCAATGTAGTTGGCGGTTTTGATTTTGCCTTGGAAGAACAAGCCCTGCATGGAGACCCATCATGTCCCAGAGGCTGCCTCTGCAGTGGAGGGAATGGCAGAGCTTTTCTCCCAGGGTGGCACAAAGCATCTCTGCCCTGACTGGAGAGTTAACACATCTCTGCTGCCTGCAGCCCCCCTTCCCCAGGGCTCATCTGTCATGAGAGAGCGTGAGCACAGAAGTCCATGTTTTCTAGATAATAGGAGGCTGCGAAGTTAAGAGGGAGGTGAGGATTTTAATTATCTCTTTTTTGTTTTTTTTCCTCCTGATGGTGGCCCAGTCTTAGGGAGGATGCAATGATGTGGAGGCTCGAGGTGTCATTATGGGTTATTAAACTCCTTTGTGGTGCTTGGGGATGTTGAATGGAGCTGTGAAGGAAGAAGAGGAAAAAACATCTCTTGAGGGAGCTGGCTCGCCCCCCTATAATTGCTTCAAAATTACGGCAGACTGTAATTACTCATGCTGTGGAGAGGAAGAGGGAGAGACAGTGGGTGGGTGGAAAAAAGAGCAGCAAGGGGGCCTGGGTACCCCTCATGGCTATCAGGGTTGCCTTGGTTGTGAGATGGCAGCTCGCCCTCACATCAGAGAACACCATGCCTTTCTTTGGGCCTTACTGGGGCACTGTCACAGCACAAACCCTGCCCCTGCAGCTCCCTGGCCCACCAGGGCCCACCCTTGCCAAGTGCCTTCATCACTGGTTCGCCCTGGGACTTGCATCAAGAGCACAGGTTGGTTCATGGACATCTCTCCAGCTCCCCACAATTAGGGATGGATGTTTGGCAGATGGGGGTTCCCCTTGGTCCCCATACCTGAGGTGCCCAGAAACAGTGATTATTGTAAACAGAGCTTGAGGATGCGCAAACCGACCACATGGATCCTGCCACAGATGTTAATATCTTGTTTTGATCTCTGCACCGCCAATCCCGCATCCAGTGGCAGGTGAAATGATCCTCCACAGGACCACTTCGCACCTTAATGCCATTCCTGGATTCTTTTTGGGTCTGCTTCACCCTTGAGGGAAGCACAGCCAGAGCATCCCAGTTTATGGACTTTTCTGTCTGGGGACTAGTGCAGTGAAACAGTGTCCAACTGTGTTTGCTGTGGCTGCTTTATGGCAGATTAATCCCTTAAAACACACAGCTGGATACACATGGCACCCACACACATTCAAGGATGGTCATGTGGTTGGAGCATGAGAAACAAAGCAGTGATGAAGAGCCATTCATCTGTCGTATTTCCTTTGTGAATCTTCGTAAATGCTCCTCTTCCCTATTAGCAAATCTGGTAATTAGTCAAACATGACAAAAGATGAGACAAGCCTGTCTTGGTTTAACCAAATAGGCTCACACCCCTCCAAAAGTCATGTCTGATATCAGCAGAACTTAAACATGGACCCAGGAAGGTGGTTTATAGAAATGTAGACACACGAAGAGATGAAAAATTCCAAGCTGTGGGTGGTTTCCAAAAAGTTGGGAATTTGCCTGCGAAGGACACAGGTGGAAAATAAGTGGAACAGCTTTGCACTGGACTTTCTGGGAAAAAGTAATGCCTGTCCTTTTGCAGCTATAATTGCTCTGAAGGACATCCACCCGCCTTGCTGCCCAAAAGGAGCACCTGCTGCCACATGGTTTCTCCCACCTCCCCTCCTCTGACAGCTCCTCCAGGACAGGAGAACCTACCTGGTTTTCCACTCTTATCAGAGAGAGAAATTCTTACTATCCCTCATGGCAATCTGGACGTTTTGCCCTCAGTTGCACTGAAAGCAGAACTTTGGCTCCATTCTGGACAGCATTTCCATACAATGCAGGACTTCCATCACCAGACAGGGATGGGGATGGCAGATTAGCAGGGCTTAAAGAAGAAAAGAGTTGTATGCCTAATTTGCCAGCAGTAGGAAGACAAGGGATTAAAAATCAAGGGGTTTGGGATGAGATAACTAAGTAGAAGGACTGATGATCTAAAATAAAGTACTGGATTTCATGAGGGAAGTAACAACATGTAATGAGACAAAAGGAAAACATAAAATATATTCAAAGAAATTCCATCTATTCACACAATAATCTTGAAAACTTGTCTGATGTTATTGGCACATTTTAAAGCCTCTGCTTGTCAGAAGAGCTTTCATATGTGATCTCTGAATAGGTTACAGCCTGCAGGAAGGCTGAGTGGCTTTTTCTGTTCCCATATTTATTATTTTACAAATTTTCTCAATTCTTTACATGAACTGACATTTTAAGGCTATCCTCTTAGCAAATTTATTACAGATTTGGATAACTGGAACTTGCTGTGATGGCTGATTTTAGGTTTATCATCACTGGCAAATACTTCTCTAAAGAGACCTTTAAACAAAATCAGTTTCCAAAAATAATAGGTCCAGCAAAATGATTTCTCTTTCTGACTTTAAGGTAAGAAAACAGAATGAAGGAAAAAGGATTAAATTAACCAATTAATTTGAATTTTGTCTTTGTTCTTAAATTGAACTGAAAACCTCAAACAAAAGATGTTGTAATTACATATTCTACATGCTCTTTTACAGGTAGCGCAAGCCACAATAATTCATCCACAGTTAAAACTTGATTTGGTAAATAAACTCAAATGCAATTCTTGTAACTCTTCTCCTACCCAAGTCCCTTTTTCCTTTCTGAATGAAATCCCAGTGAAACTGGCCCAGTCTTGGCAAGGCCCTTCATTGACAATCTTATTTTTAACGGTGTATTGCACTATCAAAGTCTCTAAATAGTTTTAACTAAGCATTTCTGGAGTTCTTAGCCTAACTATGCTTTTTCATCCTTAATATCTTTGCAGCTTCATCCTAGACTGTGAGCAAGAGCTGTGTCCTTTGCCCTCTTTGTATGTCAGCTTTACTGGCATTAAAGGAGTTACAGAATCCCCACTGACGTCTCTTCACTGGTGCCTACCATGAAAGATATGTGAGCTTTGTTTTTGTGGTCTCTTTTGGAGTGGATTCTTTTTTCCTTGCAGTCTTCAGAGCCATGTTCCTGCCATCCCAGCCTGTCCAGCAACCACGGTTCATCTCAGCCAGCGACAGAAAAATAAATGAAGCATAGCATTGTGCTAATTGTGTCCCCCAGTAAGAGGGTTCCCAAAGCCACCCCAGAAGACAGGAGGTGACTGAGCCTGCAATGCTGCTCCTTGACTGGCTTCTGGGCAGTGGAGTGCCTTGGAACCTGCCCCCAAAATGTTTTCTGAGAAAATCTTGCAATACCAGGCAGCATTACCCTCCACCATCTTGGTGGGGTTTTATCTTGTGTTTTGAGCATCCAGGATTTAACAGAGAGCAAATAGACAGTTTAGGAGACTCAGAGGGGATTAGGGATGAAATCAAAGCAAAAGCAAGGGCTGTTCTCAGTGTGTGAGGTGATACCACATGGGAGGACATGGAGGCTGGGGATAGATGAGCCCTGATGGCTGCTTAACTCCTTCCTCTGGTTTCTACCACACTGAGCAGCCAAGTGCCCTCAGCACCTGCAAAAAGAGAAGATGCTTCACGTGACTTAAAATCAATTTTGTCTCACTACTGCACCAATCTTTAACTGCTGCCAACTGCTTACTTCAGCTTCAGCTCCTACCAATGAGCTTCCCAAGCTGCCTTGGTGGGGCTGGCAGTGTTGGTCCCGCTGCCTGCTCCCTGGTGTTTGGCAAACATCAACAGCTTTGCATCCTCGAGGAGGTCAGTGGGTTGTTGATCCTCCAGAGCTTCTGGCACTGCAAAAGTCATCAGCAGGCTGGGATGAACTCAGCTGTCCTGCTGTGTGAACGATGAGCCACCAACCCAAAGCAGATGTCAGTGCTGCGGTCAGCAAGGTTGCGAGTGAGCTCTCGGGCAGTCAGCTGGTGAAAGGCCACCAGCTTCCCTGCCACAAGGATTTGTGCCAGTCAGTGGCCTGTCACCAGGATGGTGGAGGCTCACATAAAGCATGGCCATGCACTCCTGCAGCATTTTTTTGGGTGGGACAGCTGCTGCAAACGGAATCAGAAGAAAATGCCAGTTTTATTCCCAGCAAAGCAGAGACCCTGGGATGGGTCTGACCTGTCACTCACTGTCACAGCCCCAGCTGTACTCAGGCATTTGGTCTCTTAGGAACTACTGCAAGGGGAGCAAAGCCCATGGGAAAGCAGGACTGAGAGGGTTTTTCCAGGTTATTTCCTCCAAAGCCTTTTTCATTTCTGAGGGCTCAGATTCTGCCCTCCTGCTGTCAGAGTGACATGGCCAAATCAAGCTCTGAGGTGGTGGGGGAGCCCTGAAAAGCGCAGTGTTGTCAGTAGCCGGGTACCAGGAGGTGCATACATGAGAAACAGCATCCAGTCCCGCAGCTGCCTTGGGGGAATCAGTGTTATTTTCCTATTACTTTACTGCCTCCGTGACAAGGCAAACAAGGGGAAAAAAAGGCTGGAGAGGGCTAAATCTCTCCCTTCCTTTTATTTCATCCTTTCACAGATCAAAATCCTTTCATGCAACTCCCAAGCTGGAGAAGCATATGTGTCGGACTTAAACATGCAATGAGAATGAACTCCATCCAGAAGTGGTGGGGGGGAGGGAAGGAGAGGAGGGGTAAATTAGAGTAGAAATCTTTTGGATGCAGGCAAACAGGTGGGGGATTGTCTGGTCTGCGAAGGCAGGGTGTCTGCAATCTTTGTAGCGATTAGATTTAATGGGACAGACACGTTTCTCTCCTTCACATCCCCTCCTCCTCTCAGCCCGAGGGGGAGAAAGGAGGGAGGTGGTGATGGGGAGGTGGCAGGGGAAGAGAAGATTTGAAAGAGTCTTTGACGTCAGCCCTGCCCTATAAAAAGCTGGCAAGGAGCTGGAAAGCAGACAGCAGAGCTCGTGGAAGAGCAAAGATGCCAACCCCGAACATCTCCACCTCTGCAGCCAAAGGCTTCCGCAGGGCGGTGTCGGAGCTGGACTCCAAGCAAGCCGAGGCCATCATGGTAAGACAACCCTACCCCACTTCTTTCCCTCCCCCTCCAAAAAGCACAGCCTCTTCCATAGCTGTAGGCAGAGGCAGGCAGGGATAGATGGACCAACACTGCGTTTGTGGGACTTCCCCGACATGGGCATGTCCAGGCTCTAGGCTGGCAAAGGGAAATTACTCCAGCAGTTCTCTCTACATACTGATACATGTGAAATGAAAACATTTAAGGGGGTGAAAACTTGAAATAATGAAACCACCTCAGTAACCAAAAGTAAGGTGAATAACCCACAGACCTAAGGCAAGAATAGCAAGAAATCCCCCCTGTGAAAGGCAGTTTGAAGATCTTAATGATTTCCAGGTTTCAGTGCGTTAAACTGCAGAGATTTCACCTGTTCTAGCATAATAAAAAAAGTGGGGCTGTCATTTCAGACAGCACACAAGGCACGGGACGTTTAACTACTTTGTTCATGGCTGCTGTATCCAGTTTATCTCCCAGAACATCCTTCCCCCATTTCTGTTCCCAGTCCTCCTTGATGTGTTCTCAGCCCTGTGTTTAGCCCAGGGGAAGCTTCTGCACAAACCCGATCTGAATGTGTCCGGAAAGGGAGAGGAAAACTTCTCCCTGAGCTGTCAAGTGCCTTTAGAAAGCCAAGCCTGGCCAACCCATTGGGCTGGCTGTAGGGACAGGGACATTTCACTTCCTAACCTCAAAGCCTTGGCAGGCAGGATGAGCTTGAAGACTTCCAGTATTGAACGGTCCTGTGAGGCAAAGATGTGGACAGGCTGAAGGTGACAATGCAGCCAGCGGCAGTGGGTGCACCAGGAGAGGACCCTCTTGGGATGCTGGGCAGGAGGAAACTTAGGAATAGGATGGGTTAGGTAGCAGATGTGTTTGGCAGATATCTTCAGCGTGACTCCAGCAGGTCACTTTTAGACCTCCCCATTTCCCTCCCTTGTACCTGCTGCCTTTTTCACCCACTCTCCTCTTAACCCTCTGCCTCACTAAAATCAACCTGTACATTGGCAGGAAGGTGTTTTGGAGAGTGGAGTGTGCTGGAAAGGAAGGGAAATATTTAGGAAGCAAGGAGGTCAGCTTGTTTTCTCTAATCAATGGAAATCAGGGAAGGCTTCCCTCTCACACAGTCCTTTTCATTCTGGCAAAATAATGAACACTTGAGTGGCCCTTGAAAACCTGATATTTTCCAGGCAACTTGTAAAATCAGTATTTGAGATGCTCACTGTCTGGAGAAGTGAAGAGTGTTTGGCTATTACACCCTCTGGGGTGCTGCTCTGTGTTTTATGAAAAAATGGGCCACTGAACATAAGGGCCAGAGGAGTTCAGGTTCAACAGGTGGGCTGACAAGAGTAAGGCAACCTGCTTGGTGTCAGTGGCTCCTCCAGCCTGGAGGATACATAAAACCTTAGCCTGTGTTGGTCTTCCTTCTTTGAATGAAAATTTTCAGAAAAAGGAAAACCACAGTATTTAAAACTTTGCCCTGTGAGGTTCTCTCTGAGAGTTGGATGCATGAAAAGCTCTTTTCTTAGCTCTCACCTGGCACAGGAGATCTCCACAAACCTGTTGCTTATTTTGCTAGCTTCTACCAGGCAAGAGGCATGACTCTGCATTTGTTCCTGACATCACATGTCCCTGGCCCTCGTGTTGTCACTGTGACTGTGGCTTATCTGCCACACAGCCCTCACCCACCATCACACCACCTCCGGCAGGTCTGAGGTGTTCCCTTGCCAGGGGAAACTGCAATCTGGGGGGGAAAGCCAGACCTTTGCAATCCCAGAACTCATCTACACCAGTGGGTATTTTACGTGTCAGCTGGGCCAGACAAATATCAAACTCAGTGGAAAAATCTTTGGTTACATATTAAGTTTTTCTGCTGCTAATGGTTTTTGCAAGAGACCCTGGGACTGTAGCTGGGGCAGGGTTTGGTTACAGAGCCAGGCAGGAGACAGCCATTGGAGCCAAACCAGCAGGAAAGAGCACCCAAGGAAACAGGGGTGGGACATTACTGTCCCCAGTCTTTACAATCCCTCCTGATTGCTGCAAATAATGAGCCAGGAAAAAAAAACAACAAAATAGCTCAGAACACAGTACTTTTAATGACAATACTCAGACTGGGCACTCTGACTTGCAGCAAATTCAAAGAAGGAAAAATGAACAAACCCTTCATAAGAGGTGCAAACTAACCTTCAGAAGAGGTGAATGAGTCAGGCCCTGGTTAGGCAAATAAATGCTTTGTAAAATCAAATTACAGTTCTCACTGTAGCCAGATATGCACTCAGGGAGCGAGTCTGCAAAGCAATTCAGAAATAGCATATAATGGTGCCTTTGGAGGAAAGGAAGGCATTTATCATGAGATCAGTTTGGCTGTTATATATGCCACATTCCTAGTTTCCAGCAAAAGGAGATAATACCCCAATGAGCGTAAATGTGAGGGGTAGAGTTGAGGACAATGAGATGGGGAACGGGCAGCCAGGCAGCCTCCACCTGGCACAGGAGGCAGCAGGCAGGCAGACCCCTCCCAGCCCTCTTCTCCCAAGAAAAATTTGGCCTTTTTCTGCTTTGTTTTGATTTTTTAAAATTTACCCACCTGAACTATGCCATCATGGAGCTAAGGAACTTACAGAACCCCTCAACAGGGACCAAAGCCCCCAGTCCTGCCTGCCGGGGGCCACCCAGTCCCAGCACACGTTTGACTGCTTGAGTCAGCCTCTCCTGGTGCAGCTTTCCAGTCACCCAACTGTGGCCTTTTAAACCCCACACAGGTGGATTTTAACCTGATTTACAGCCTAAATATGGGGGTCTAATTTCCCTCCTCTCCCCTTCTCCAACCCAGAAGTAAAATCCTGCTGCACCTCTGCACCTCGGGGCACAGTGTGACAAAGCACCCTTAGGTAAAGCACTGCATGGCTTGGGATGGCTGTGGAACTTTTCTGTGGCTGGCACAAGGCTGTTTGCCCTGCTTATTGCAGGCACTTTAAAGTAAACACCAGCTTAGCTTAAAACACTGTAGTGATGGAAAACACACACCTAAAGCTGAGCACATGCTCACAAGATTTTTAAAGTTGTGGCTGAGGTCCCTTGTTAGAGGTCTGCTCTCTTTGGGCACCAATACCACCACTTTAGACAAGCAGCAGCATTCACTTATTTCTTAGAAGGTGCTCTTCTGTGCCCTGAGGAATAAAGGGTGGGTCAGCATATGTAATTTCAGAGGGGTGTCTTTACTGAAACGGGACCGGATAGAGGTGCGTGGACTGGTGCCTCGATGTGGTGAGTTTTTGAGGTTGCGTTTAAAATGTCAGCTTTGCACCGCTAAAACATCCAAGAGGATTCTCCCAGGAAACATAAGTTATTGATAGCAGGCTTTGAAAATCAGAGAGAAAATAAACTTAGTAGTCAATCAGGCTGTCTTTTAGAAGGAGAACACTGAGTTTTCGCAAGGAAGGGAAAGCACAGCTAAGTTAGCATGTATCTCTTTTCTAAATATTTTCAATGTAATCACAGGGAAAACTGAAGCCAGTCCCACTCTGAGTCCTTCTTCAGTGCTGCACCAGGTTTCTTGTAGCAAGTTCTGGGGGTTTGTCGTCTGGTTTGGATCTTGAACACAGAAAACTGGAACCAGATGCATAGCCTCTAAATAGAAAACTGGTTGTAAAAAGACCAAGAACAAATAAGTTGGTGTATGAGCTATTTGTATAACAAAAGAAACAACAGTGATTGAAATAGATTGTAGTTCACCATAAATATAAACAGGTGTCCTAACATGACCCCAGGCACAGAGTTGCATTTTAGGTTCAATTCCAAGTAACAGAAATCTGCAGGAGTTTGTTGAGACAAAACAAATCTACAGATGAGTGGGAGGAATTTATTTCCTGAGGTATATGGTTGTGGTTCCAATTACACTTCAATGGATAAGCATCCACTTAATGTCAAAAGTAAATGTCATATTGGATCTTGGGAGCAGTTTTGCTAAGCTGCCCCACTAATACACCTGCAAACAGTTCATGTTTTCTGGCCAGGCCACAGCTGTGGGCTTCAGCTGTCCCTCACAAAATATTTTTTCTCAGATGACTTCAGGTTTATCCGATGTCTCTCCACTTGAATTCATCAGACACCCGAAAACCACATAAGATCGTTTCTGATTTTTGGTTTTTTGGAGGCTATTGAAAACTGTTGCTAGAGTAGGTGAGGGGAGAAGTCCACTCTCCAGTTATGCTAAAAAGATATTTTACACAGTTTTCTTCCTAAAGCCCCACATTTCTAGAAGTTCAGTTCTAAAACTTCAGTTCTCATGAGCAGATCTTCCTCTACAAAGCCAGGCAAGTCAGTCCAGCTTTTCCCTGCTTCCTCTGCTGAGGCATATCAATCACATCTCATCCTGCTACTGGAATGCCTCTGATCTCCTACATCTCCGTGAGCAGTGTTATTTATTTCTGTTCTGCCTGCAGTCTCCACGGTTCATTGGAAGACGTCAAAGCCTCATTGAAGATGCCAGGAAGGAAAGAGAGGCTGCAGCTGCAGCTGCAGCCACTGATGCTGCAGAGTCTACAGAGACCATAGTATTCGAGGAGAAGGATGGGAGAGCCATGCTGAACCTCTTCTTCATGCTCAAGGGAGCCAAGACTTCACCGCTGTCCCGTGTCCTTAAGGTATTTGAGGTGAGTACCCAGCCTGTTGTGTTGTACTCAAGGAACACACTTCAGGTTTCATGACTGTGCTGTGAGAAGCATCACTTGAGCGTAAAAAGAAGACTCAGACTAGGTCTGCCTACTTCAAATTACCAGTTGATTGTCTGATATCCCTGAAGTTGTGCTTTGCTTATGCCTCAGAGTGCCCTCACTTGCCATCACTAAGAAGCAGGCATACCTCTGTCTTGCAGTACTGTTAAGTTCTGGGATTAATTCTGCTTAATTTTTTTCAGTTTCACACTCCAGTCCACACCCTTATGACTTGTAGTGTACTCTGACAGCTCTCCCCACTGCTCAGCACTTCAACTTCAGTTGCAGGGCTCTGATTCCACATTCAAGGCAAGCTGTGTGCCCTGCCTGTCTACAGACCAAACTCACCTCATTTGTGGGTCATTACCACACTGGTCCTTGGTCAAACAGCTACGGAAACAACTTCGCCCTGGGTGTAAAACTGGTATACTGATTTCAAAATTACCTCTCTGCTTCAAGGATTATTCTGATTGACATATTAAAGGTTCTGTTGGTTCCCCTCAGTGATGTATCCTGTATATGCCTTTAATACCAAGGAAAACTGATAACTGAGCTTTTTCCTCCTAGCCAGCAATGTAATGTTGCATTATATAGGATCTCGGTGCCATGAACGGAAAGACTGAGATAAGTGCTGCCTATTTAAACGGCAATCCAAGCATGACAGCTTGCCTTCATGTAGTGTGCTTTCATCCAGGATGATCCAAAAGTGTTTTGCAAACTGAGGTCCTAAGATGCGTTTTATCTATGGTAGCTTAATTTCATTGACTTCAGCAGTGAGAGGAGAGGACAATTTGTTCCTATTAATCAGTCACGTGGCTTGTAAGGGGCCTCTGGAGGTCCAACCTCCTGCTCAGAGCAGGTCCAGTCACAGGAGGTTATTTGAGGCTATGTACACTATCTGGTAAACCCGCTACTTAAAAACTGTAAACTTACAGAAAGTGTGCTTGGGGGATAAGTATTTCCCTGAAATCACAGGGCATTCTAGTTATTCATTGCCCATTTAGTATTACCTCTGATAATCTTATGAAAAACATTTAGATCTTCAGCAATTACAAAACATCTTGCTTCTCCTCTAAGAGGACTGTTGCTAGAAAAGTTGGTTTCTGGGCAACGTATGGCTCCTGTCTCAAGACTAAAAGAACCTCTATGACAAACTTTTCAGACAAAACCCATGTGTTGCCATGATTGGGGTCTCCTTCCCAGAAGTGCACAGATGCCAGATAAAGTGTGACAAATCCATGAGTGTAACATTCAACAGACTGCTCAGTGGGTATGGAACAGATGCGTAAGCTCTTGTACTTGGTAGATTTTTACTGCATTTAAACTCTGTAATTTAAACAATTCTCAAAACATCAAGCGAGAAGCTGCCAGCAGCTTATGTTCAAATAATGTTTGTTTCTTCCTGGAGCAAAAAAGCTCTTTGAGCTTGTCACAGAGAGAGCTTTAAATATAATAAAAAGACAAGCATGTCAAGTCCCGACAGAGGAAGATTCATTTCCCAGATCCCTCTGGCAATGCAGGTACAAGATATGAAAGCAGACGGGCATAATGACATTTGCCTCATCATGAACCAGGCTGCAGGGAAGCTGTTTTCACTCTTCTGTATGTGTTACATGAAGCTGAAGCATGGGTAATGCAATCATGGCTGTCAGATTAATGCAAAGGTATCGATTGTTGAGGGGACAATGTAATAGCGAAGTTGGTAGGTACGTTAAAAAACACCATCCTAAATTTAATTTACCTGTGGCATTGCATCTGTTCGTTCTCATCTTTTTGCCTCTGATTAACAAAAGAAATCATGTCCCTTCCTCTATCAAAGGTCTTGCAGGGACTTTGGGAAGGTTGGGTCATTGCCTAGGGCCTTGGACTTGTACTGCCAATTTTCACTGAGCTAAAGAAAATACCCACAAATTTACCAGGGCCCTTTGGAAGACTATAGACATCATTTTGTCTCCTTATTCCATGGGGGAGCTCAGTTCCCATAGCGAGCCCAAATGACATCCGTGCCGGTAGTGAACCCAGAGCAGCGCTGGTGCGGGAGGGCCGTGACAGCCCCGGCGTTCAGCACCACGGCCAGCGCCGCGCCGCCGGCCCGCCCGGACCGCGCCCGCCCC